>NW_027043460.1:0-96081 GCF_036013475.1 Columba livia
TGAAGTAAGAAAGAAGAAAGAAAGAAGAAAGAAGAAAGAAGTAAGAAAGAAGAAAGAAAGAATGAAGAAAGAATTAAAAAGAAGAAAGAAGTAAGAAAGAAGTAAGAAAGAAGTAAGAAAGAAGTAAGAAAGAAGTAAGAACGAATGAAAAAAGAAGTAAGAAAGAAGTAAGAAAGAAGGAAGAAAGAAGTAAGAAAGAAAGAAGAAAGAAGTAAGAAAGAAGTAAGAAAGAAGTAAGAAAGAAGTAAGAAAGAAGTAAGAAAGAAGTAAGAAAGAAGTAAGAGAGAAGTAAGAAAGAAGTAAGAAAGAAGTAAGAAGGAATGAAGAAAGAAGTAAGAAAGAAGTAAGAAAGAAGTAAGAAAGAAGGAAGAAAGAAGTAAGAAAGAAGTAAGAAGAAGTAAGAAAGAAGTAAGAAAGAAAGTAAGAAAGAAGTAAGAAGTAAGAAAGAAGGAAGAAAGAAGAAAGAAAAGAAAGAAGAAAGAAGTAAGAAAGAAGTAAGAAAGAAGTAAGAAAGAAGTAAGAAAGAAGTTAGAAAGAAGTAAGAAAAAGTAAGAAAGAAGTAAGAAAGAAGAAGAAGAAGAAGAAAGAAGAAGAAGTAAGAAAGAAGTAAGAAAGAAGTAAGAAAGAAGAAAGAAGTAGTTAGAAAGAAGTAAGAAAAAAGTAAGAAAGAAGTAAGAAAGAAGAAAGAAAGAAGTAAGAAAGAAGAAAGAAAGAAAGAAGAAAGAAGTAAGAAAGAAGTAAGAAAGAAGAAGAAAGAAGAAGAAGTAAGAAGAAGTAAGAAAGAAAGAAAGTAAAAAAGAAGTAAGAAGGAATGAAGAAAGAAGTAAGAAAGAAGAATAAAGAATAAAGAAAGAAGAAAGAAAGGAGAAAGAAAGAAGTAAGAAAGAAAGAAGTAAGAAAGAAGTAAGAGAGAAGTAAGAAGGAATGAAGAAAGAAGTAAGAAAGAAGTAAGAAAGAAGAAAGAAAGAAGTAAGAAAGAAGAAATAAAGAAGTAAGAAAGAAGTAAGAAAGAAGTAAGAAAGAAGTAAGAAAGAAGAAGAAAGAAGTAAGAAAGAAGTAAGAAAGAAGAAAGAAAGAAGAAAGAAAGAAGTAAGAAAGAAGAAAGAAAGAAGTAAGAAAGAAGTAAGAAAGAAAGAAGGAAGAAAGAAGAAAGAAAGAAGTAAGAAAGAAGTAAGAAAGAAGTGAGAAAGAAGAAAAAAGAAGTTAGAAAGAAGTAAGAAAGAAGTAGAAAGAAGTAAGAAAGAAGTAAGAAAGAAGAAAGAAAGAAGAAAGAAAGAAAGAAGAAAGAATTAAGAAAGAATTAAGAAAGAAGTAAGAGAGAAGTAAGAAAGAAGTAAGAAGAAGTAAGAAAGAAGTAAGAAGAATGAAGAAGAAGAAAGAAGTAAGAAAGAAGAAAGAAAGAAGTAAGAAAGAAGAAATAAAGAAGTAAGAAAGAAGTAAGAAAGAAGTAAGAAGAAAGAAGAAAGAAGTAAGAAAGAAGTAAGAAAGAAGAAAGAAAGAAGAAAGAAAGAAGTAAGAAAGAAGAAAGAAAGAATGAAGAAAGAATTAAAAAGAAGAAAGAAGTAAGAAAGAAGTAAGAAAGAAGTAAGAAAGAAGTAAGAAAGAAGTAAGAACGAATGAAAAAAGAAGTAAGAAAGAAGTAAGAAAGAAGGAAGAAAGAAGTAAGAAAGAAAGAAGAAAGAAGTAAGAAAGAAGTAAGAAAGAAGTAAGAAAGAAGTAAGAAAGAAGTAAGAAAGAAGTAAGAAAGAAGTAAGAGAGAAGTAAGAAAGAAGTAAGAAAGAAGTAAGAAGGAATGAAGAAAGAAGTAAGAAAGAAGTAAGAAAGAAGTAAGAAAGAAGGAAGAAAGAAGTAAGAAAGAAGTAAGAAAGAAGTAAGAAAGAAGTAAGAAAGAAGTAAGAAAGAAGTAAGAAGTAAGAAAGAAGGAAGAAAGAAGAAAGAAAGAAAGAAGAAAGAAGTAAGAAAGAAGTAAGAAAGAAGTAAGAAAGAAGTAAGAAAGAAGTTAGAAAGAAGTAAGAAAAAAGTAAGAAAGAAGTAAGAAAGAAAGAAGAAAGATGTAAGAAAGAAGTAAGAAAGAAGTAAGAAAGAAGTAAGAAAGAAGAAAGAAGTAGTTAGAAAGAAGTAAGAAAAAAGTAAGAAAGAAGTAAGAAAGAAGAAGAAAGAAGTAGAAAGAAGAAAGAAAGAAAGAAGAAAGAAGTAAGAAAGAAGTAAGAAAGAAGTAAGAAAGAAGTAAGAAAGAAGTAAGAAAGAAGTAAGAAGAAGTAAAAAAGAAGTAAGAAGGAATGAAGAAAGAAGTAAGAAAGAAGAAATAAAGAATAAAGAAAGAAGAAGAAAGGAGAAGAAGAAGTAAGAAAGAAAGAAGTAAGAAAGAAGTAAGAGAGAAGTAAGAAGGAATGAAGAAAGAAGTAAGAAAGAAGTAAGAAAGAAGAAAGAAAGAAGTAAGAAAGAAGAAATAAAGAAGTAAGAAGAAGTAAGAAAGAAGTAAGAAAGAAGTAAGAAAGAAAGAAGAAAGAAGTAAGAAAGAAGTAAGAAAGAAGAAAGAAGAAAAGAAAGAAGTAAGAAAGAAGAAAGAAAGAAGTAAGAAAGAAGAAAGAAAAAAGTAAGAAAGAAGTAAGAAAGAAGTAAGAAAGAAGTAAGAAAGAAGTAAGAAAGAAGTAAGAAAGAAGAAAGAAAGAAGAAAGAAAGAAAGAAGAAAGAATTAAAAGAAGTAAGAAAGAAGTAAGAAAGAAGTAAGAAAGAAGTAAGAAAGAAGTAAGAAAGAAGTAAGAAGGAAGTAAGAAGGAATGAAGAAAGAAGTAAGAAAGAAGAAATAAAGAATAAAGAAAGAAGAAAGAAAGGAGAAAGAAAGAAGTAAGAAAGAAAGAAGTAAGAAAGAAGTAAGAGAGATGTAAGAAGGAATGAAGAAAGAAGTAAGAAAGAAGTAAGAAAGAAGAAAGAAAGAAGTAAGAAAGAAAGAAATAAAGAAGTAAGAAAGAAGTAAGAAAGAAGTAGAAGAAAGAAAGAAGAAAGAAGTAAGAAAGAAGTAAGAAAGAAGAAAGAAAGAAGAAAGAAAGAAGTAAGAAAGAAGTAAGAAAGAAGTAAGAAAGAAGAAAGAAAAAAGTAAGAAAGAAGTAAGAAAGAAGTAAGAAAGAAGTAAGAAAGAAGTAAGAAAGAAGTAAGAAAGAAGAAAGAAAGAAGAAAGAAAGAAAGAAGAAAGAATTAAAAAGAAGTAAGAAAGAAGTAAGAAAGAAGTAAGAAAGAAGTAAGAAAGAAGTAAGAAGAAGTAAGAAGGAAGTAAGAAGGAATGAAGAAAGAAGTAAGAAAGAAGTAAGAAAGAAGAAAGAAAGAAGTAAGAAAGAAGAAAGAAAGAAGTAAGAAAGAAGTAAGAAGAAGTAAGAAAGAAGTAAGAAAGAAGTAAGAAGAAGTAAGAAGTAAGAAAGAAGTAAGAAAGAAGTAAGAAAGTAGTAAGAAAGAAGTAAGAAAGAAGTAAGAAAGAAGTAAGAAAGAAGTAAGAAAGAGTTAAGAAAGAAGTAAGAAAGAAGTTAGAAAGAAGTAAGAAAGAAGTAAGAAGAAGTAAGAAAGAAAGAAGAAAGATGTAAGAAAGAAGTAAGAAAGAAGTAAGAAAGAAGTAAGAAAGAAGAAAGAAGTAGTTAGAAAGAAGTAAGAAAAAAGTAAGAAAGAAGTAAGAAGAAGAAAGAAAGAAGTAAGAAAGAAGAAAGAAAGAAAGAAGAAAGAAGTAAGAAAGAAGTAAGAAAGAAGTAAGAAAGAAGTAAGAAAGAAGTAAGAAAGAAGTAAAAAAGAAGTAAGAAGGAATGAAGAAAGAAGTAAGAAAGAAGTAAGGAAGAAGTAAGAAAGAAGTAAGAGAGAAGTAAGAAAGAAGTAAGAAAGAAGTAAGAAAGAAGAAATAAAGAATAAAGAAAGAAGAAAGAAAGGAGAAAGAAAGAAGTAAGAAAGAAAGAAGTAAGAAAGAAGTAAGAGAGAAGTAAGAAAGAAGTAAGAAAGAAGTAAGAAAGAAGTAAGAAAGAAGTAAGAAGGAATGAAGAAAGAAGTAAGAAAGAAGTAAGAAAGAAGAAAGAAAGAAGTAAGAAAGAAGAAATAAAGAAGTAAGAAAGAAGTAAGAAAGAAGTAAGAAAGAAGTAAGAAAGAAAGAAGAAAAAGTAAGAAAGAAGTAAGAAAGAAGAAAGAAAGAAGAAAGAAAGAAGTAAGAAAGAAGAAAGAAAGAAGTAAGAAAGAAGTAAAAAGAAGTAAGAAGGAATGAAGAAAGAAGTAAGAAAGAAGTAAGGAAGAAGTAAGAAAGAAGTAAGAAGTAAGAAAGAAGTAAGAAAGAAGTAAGAAAGAAAGAAGAAAAAAGTAAGAAATTAGTAAGAAAGAAGTAAGAAAGAAGAAAGAAAGAAAGAAGAAAGAAGTAAGAAAGAAGTAAGAAAGAAGTAAGAAAGAAGTAAGAAAGAAGAAAGAAAGAAGTAAGAAAGAAGAAAGAAAGAAGTAAGAAAGAAGTAAGAAAGAAGTAAGAAAGAAGTAAGAAAGAAGTAAGAAAGAAGAAAGAAAGAAGAAAGAAAGAAAGAAGAAAGAATTAAAAAGAAGTAAGAAAGAAGTAAGAAAGAAGTAAGAAAGATGTAAGAAAGAAGTAAGAAAGAAGTAAGAAGGAATGAAGAAAGAAGTAAGAAAGAAGTAAGAAAGAAGAAAGAAAGAAGTAAGAAAGAAGAAAGAAAGAAGTAAGAAAGAAGTAAGAAAGAAGTAAGAAAGAAGTAAGAAAGAAGTAAGAAAGAAGTAAGAAGTAAGAAAGAAGTAAGAAAGAAGTAAGAAAGAAAGAAGAAAGAAGTAAGAAAGAAGTAAGAAAGAAGTAAGAAAGAAGTAAGAAAGAAGTTAGAAAGAAGTAAGAAAGAAGTAAGAAAGAAGTAAGAAAGAAAGAAGAAAGATGTAAGAAAGAAGTAAGAAAGAAGTAAGAAAGAAGTAAGAAAGAAGAAAGAAGTAGTTAGAAAGAAGTAAGAAAAAAGTAAGAAAGAAGTAAGAAAGAAGACAGAAAGAAGTAAGAAAGAAGAAAGAAAGAAAGAAGAAAGAAGTAAGAAAGAAGTAAGAAAGAAGTAAGAAAGAAGTAAGAAAGAAGTAAGAAAGAAGTAAGAAAGAAGTAAAAAAGAAGTAAGAAGGAATGAAGAAAGAAGTAAGAAAGAAGTAAGGAAGAAGTAAGAAAGAAGTAAGAAGTAAGAAAGAAGTAAGAAAGAAGTAAGAAAGAAAGAAGAAAAAAGTAAGAAAGTAGTAAGAAAGAAGTAAGAAAGAAGAAAGAAAGAAAGAAGAAAGAAGTAAGAAAGAAGTAAGAAAGAAGTAAGAAAGAAGTAAGAAAGAAGTAAGAAAGAAGAAAGAAAGAAGTAAGAAAGAAGTAAGAAAGAAGTAAGAAAGAAGTAAGAAGAAGTAAGAAAGAAGAAAGAAAGAAGAAAGAAAGAAGAAAGAAAGAAGAAAGAAAGAAAGAAGAAAGAATTAAAAAGAAGTAAGAAAGAAGTAAGAAAGAAGTAAGAAAGAAGTAAGAAAGAAGTAAGAAGAAGTAAGAAAGAAGTAAGAAGGAATGAAGAAAGAAGTAAGAAAGAAGTAAGAAAGAAGAAAGAAAGAAGTAAGAAAGAAGAAAGAAAGAAGTAAGAAAGAAGTAAGAAAGAAGTAAGAAAGAAGTAAGAAAGAAGTAAAAAAGAAGTAAGAAGGAATGAAGAAAGAAGTAAGAAAGAAGTAAGGAAGAAGTAAGAAAGAAGTAAGAAGTAAGAAGTAAGAAAGAAGTAAGAAAGAAGTAAGAAAGAAAGAAGAAAAAAGTAAGAAAGTAGTAAGAAAGAAGTAAGAAAGAAGTAAGAAAGAAGTAAGAAAGAATTAAGAAAGAAGTAAGAGAGAAGAAATAAAGAAGAAAGAAAGAAGAAAGAAAGGAGAAAGAAAGAAGTAAGAAAGAAAGAAGTAAGAAAGAAAGAAGTAAGAAAGTAGTAAGAAAGTAGTAAGAAAGAAGTATAAAGAAGTAAGAAAGAAGTAAGAAAGAAAGGAGAAAGAAGAAAGAAAGAAGAAAGAAAGAAGTTAGAAAGAAGTAAGAAAGAAGTAAGAAAGAAGTTAGAAAGAAGTAAGAAAGAAGTTAGAAAGAAGTAAGAAAGAAGTAAGAAAGAAGTAAGAAAGAAAGAAGTAAGAAAGAAGAAAGAAAGAAATAAGAAAGAAGTAAGAAAGAAAGAAGTAAGAAAGAAGTTAGAAAGAAGTAAGAAAGAAATAAGAAAGAAGTATGAAAGAAGTAAGAAAGAAGTAAGAAAGAAGTTAGAAAGAAGTAAGAAAGAAATAAGAAAGAAGTATGAAAGAAGTAAGAAAGAAGTAAGAAAGAAGTAAGAAAGAATTAAGAAAGAATTAAGAAAGAAGTAAGAAAGAAGTAAGAAAGAAGTAAGAAAGAAGTAAGAAAGAATTAAGAAGGAATGAAGAAAGAAGTAAGAAAGAAGTAAGAAAGAAGAAAGGAAGAAGTAAGAAAGAAGAAAGAAAGAAGCAAGAAATAAGAAAGAAGTAAGAAAGAAGTAAGAAAGAAAGAAGAAAGATGTAAGAAAGAAGTTAGAAAGAAGAAAGAAGTACGAAAGAAGTACGAAAGAAGTAAGAAAGAAAGAAGTAAGAAAGAAGTAAGAAAGAAGTAAGAAAGAAGTAAGAAAGAAGTAAGAAAGAAGTAAGAAATAAGTAAGAAAGAAGATAGAAAGAAGTAAGAAAGAAGTAAGAAAGAAGTAAGAAAGAAAGAAGAAAGAAGTAAGAAAGAAGTAAGAAAGAAGTAAGAAAGAAGAAAAAAGTAGTTAGAAAGAAGTAAGAAAAAAGTAAGAAAGAAGTAAGAAAGAAGAAAGAAAGAAGTAAGAAAGAAGAAAGAAAGAAAGAAGAAAGAAGTAAGAAAGAAGTAAGAAAGAAGTAAGAAAGAAGTAAGAAAAAAGTAAGAAAGAAGTAAGAAAGAAGTAAGAAGGAATGAAGAAAGAAGTAAGAAAGAAGTAAGAAAGAAGTAAGAAAGAAGAAAGAACGAAGTAAGAAAGAAGTAAGAAAGAAAGAAGTAAGAAAGAAGTAAGAGAGAAGTAAGAAAGAAGTAAGAAAGAAAGAAGAAAGAAGTAAGAAAGAAGTAAGAAAGAAGTAAGAAGGAATGAAGAAAGAAGTAAGAAAGAAGTAAGAAGGAATGAAGAAAGAAGTAAGAAAGAAGTAAGAAAGAAGTAAGAAAGAAGTAAGAAGGAATGAAGAAAGAAGCAAGAAAGAAGAAAGAAAGAAGTAAGAAAGAAGTAAGAAAGAAGTAAGAAAGAAGTATGAAAGACGTAAGAAAGAAGTAAGAAAGAAGTAAGAAAGAAGAAAGAAGTAAGAAAGAAGTAAGAAAGAAAGAAGAAAAAAGTAAGAAAGAAGTAAGAAAGAAGTAAGAAAGAAGAAAGAAAGAAGTAAGAAAGAAGAAAGAAAGAAGTAAGAAAGAAGTAAGAAAGTAAGAAGTAAGAAAGAAGAAAGAAAGAAGTAAGAAAGAAGTAAGAAAGAAGAAAAAAAGAAGTTAGAAAGAAGTAAGAAAGAAGTAAGAAAGAAGTAAGAAAGAAGTAAGAAAGAAGAAAGAAAGAAGAAAGAAAGAAAGAAGAAAGAATTAAGAAAGAAGTAAGAAAGAAGTAAGAGAGAAGTAAGAAAGAAGTAAGAAAGAATTAAGAAAGAAGTAAGAAAGAAGTAAGAAGGAATGAAGAAAGAAGAAAGAAGTAAGAAAGAAGTAAGAAAGAAGTAAGAAAGAAGTAAGAAAGAAGAAATAAAGAAGTAAGAAAGAAGTAAGAAAGAAGTAAGAAAGAAGTAAGAAAGAAAGAAGAAAGAAGTAAGAAAGAAGTAAGAAAGAAGAAAGAAGTAAGAAAGAAGAAATAAAGAAGTAAGAAAGAAGTAAGAAAGAAGTAAGAAAGAAAGAAGAAAGAAGTAAGAAAGAAGAAAGAAAGAAGAAAGAAGTAAGAAAGAAGTAAGAGAGAAGAAAGAAAGAAGAAAGAAAGAAGTAAGAAAGAAGAAAGAAAGAAGTAAGAAAGAAGAAAGAAAGAAGTAAGAAAGAAGTAAGAAAGAAGTAAGAAAGAAGAAAGAAGTAAGAAGGAATGAAGAAAGAAGTAAGAAAGAAGTAAGAAAGAAGAAAGAAAGAAGTAAGAAAGAAGAAAGAAAGAAGAAAGAATTAAGAAAGAAGTAAGAAAGAAGAAAGAAGTAAGAAGTAAGAAAGAAGTAAGAAAGAAGTAAGAAAGAAAGAAGAACGAAGTAAGAAAGAAGTAAGAAAGAAGTAAGAAAGAAGAAAGAAGTAAGGAAGAAGTAAGAAAGAAGTTAGAAAGAAATAAGAAAGAAGTAAGAAAGAAGTAAGAAAGAAAGAAGAAAGATGTAAGAAAGAAGTAAGAAAGAAGTAAGAAAGAAGTAAGAAAGAAGAAAGAAGTAGTTAGAAAAAGGTAAGAAAAAGTAAGAAAGAAGTAAGAAAGAAGTAAGGAAGAAGTAAGAAGGAAGTAAGAAAGAAGTAAGAAAGAACTAAGAAAGAAGTAAGAAAGAAGTAAGAAAGAAGTAAGAAAGAAATAAGGAAGAAGTAAGAAAGAAGTAAGAGAGAAGTAAGAAAGAAGTAAGAAAGAAGTAAAAAAGAAGAAATAAAGAATAAAGAAAGAAGAAGGAAAGGAGAAAGAAAGAAGTAAGAAAGAAAGAAGTAAGAAAGAAGTAAGAAAAAAGTAAGAGAGAAGTAAGAAAGAAGTAAGAAAGAAGTAAGAAAGAAGAAATAAAGAATAAAGAAAGAAGAAAGAAAGGAGAAAGAAAGAAGTAAGAAAGAAAGAAGTAAGAAAGAAGTAAGAAAGAAAGAAGAAAGAAGTAAGAAAGAAGAAATAAAGAATAAAGAAAGAAGTAAGAAAGAAGTAAGAAAGAAGTAAGAAAGAAGTAAGAAAGAAAGAAGAAAGAAGTAAGAAAGAAGTAAGAAAGAAGAAAGAAGTAAGAAAGAAGAAATAAAGAAGTAAGAAAGAAGTAAGAAAGAAGTAAGAAAGAAAGAAGAAAGAAGTAAGAAAGAAGTAAGAAAGAAAGAAGAAAGAAGTAAGAAAGAAGTAAGAGAGAAGAAAGAAAGAAGAAAGAAAGAAGTAAGAAAGAAGAAAGAAAGAAGTAAGAAAGAAGAAAGAAAGAATTAAGAAAGAAGTAAGAAAGAAGTAAGAAAGAAGTAAGAAAGAAGTAAGAAAGAAGTAAGAAAGAAGAAAGAAAGAAGAAAGAAAGAAGAAAGAATTAAGAAAGAAGTAAGAAAGAAGTAAGAAAGAAGTAAGAAAGAAGTAAGAAAGAAGTAAGAAAGAAGTAAGAAAGAAGTAAGAAAGAAGTAAGAAAGAAAGAAGAAAGATGTAAGAAAGAAGTAAGAAAGAAGTAAGAAAGAAGTAAGAAAGAAGAAAGAAATAGTTAGAAAGAAGTAAGAAAAAAGTAAGAAAGAAGTAAGAAAAAGGAAGGAAGAAGTAAGAAAGAAGTAAGAGAGAAGTAAAAAAGAACTAAGAAAGAAGTAAGAAAGAAGTAAGAAAGAAGTAAGAAAGAAGTAAGGAAGAAGTAAGAAAGAAGTAAGAGAGAAGTAAGAAAGAAGTAAGAAAGAAGTAAGAAAGAAGAAATAAGGAATAAAGAAAGAAGAAAGAAAGGAGAAAGAAAGTAGTAAGAAAGAAAGAAGTAAGAAAGAAGTAAGAAAAAAGTAAGAGAAAAGTAAGAAAGAAGTAAGAAAGAAGTAAGAAAGAAGAAATAAAGAATAAAGAAAGAAGAAAGAAAGGAGAAAGAAAGAAGTAAGAAAGAAAGAAGTAAGAAAGAAGTAAGAAAGATAGAAGAAAGAAGTAAGAAAGAAGAAATAAAGAATAAAGAAAGAAGTAAGAAAGAAGTAAGAAAGAAGTAAGAAAGAAGTAAGAAAGAAAGAAGAAAGAAGTAAGAAAGAAGTAAGAAAGAAGAAAGAAGTAAGAAAGAAGAAATAAAGAAGTAAGAAAGAAGTAAGAAAGAAGTAAGAAAGAAAGAAGAAAGAAGTAAGAAAGAAGTAAGAAAGAAAGAAGAAAGAAGTAAGAAAGAAGTAAGAGAGAAGAAAGAAAGAAGAAAGAAATAAGTAAGAAAGAAGAAAGAAAGAAGTAAGAAAGAAGAAAGAAAGAAGTAAGAAAGAAGTAAGAAAGAAGTAAGAAAGAAGTAAGAAAGAAGTAAGAAAGAAGAAAGAAAGAAGAAAGAAAGAAAGAAGAAAGAATTAAGAAAGAAGTAAGAAAGAAGTAAGAAAGAAGTAAGAAAGAAGTAAGAAAGAAGTAAGAAGGAATGAAGAAAGAAGTAAGAAAGAAGTAAGAAAGAAGAAAGAAAGAAGTAAGAAAGAAGAAAGAAAGAAGTAAGAAAGAAGTAAGAAAGAAGTAAGAAAGAAGAAAGAAGTAAGAAGTAAGAAAGAAGTAAGAAAGAAGTAAGAAAGAAAGAAGAAAGAAGTAAGAAAGAAGTAAGAAAGAAGTAAGAAAGAAGTAAGAAAGAAGTAAGAAAGAAGTAAGAAGGAATGAAGAAAGAAGCAAGAAAGAAGTAAGAAAGAAGTAAGAAAGAAAGAAGAAAGATGTAAGAAAGAAGTAAGAAAGAAGTAAGAAAGAAGTAAGAAAGAAGAAAGAAGTAGTTAGAAAGAAGTAAGAAAAAAGTAAGAAAGAAGTAAGAAAGAAGTAAGGAAGAAGTAAGAAAGAAGTAAGAGAGAAGTAAGAAAGAAGTAAGAAAGAAGTAAGAAAGAAGTAAGAAAGAAGTAAGGAAGAAGTAAGAAAGAAGTAAGAGAGAAGTAAGAAAGAAGTAAGAAAGAAGTAAGAAAGAAGAAATAAAGAATAAAGAAAGAAGAAAGAAAGGAGAAAGAAAGAAGTAAGAAAGAAAGAAGTAAGAAAGAAGTAAGAAAAAAGTAAGAGAGAAGTAAGAAAGAAGTAAGAAAGAAGTAAGAAAGAAGAAATAAAGAATAAAGAAAGAAGAAAGAAAGGAGAAAGAAAGAAGTAAGAAAGAAAGAAGTAAGAAAGAAGTAAGAAAGTAGTAAGAAAGAAGTAAGAAAGAAGTAAGAAAGAAGTAAGAAGGAATGAAGAAAGAAGTAAGAAAGAAGTAAGAAAGAAGTAAGAAAGAAGAAAGAAAGAAGTAAGAAAGAAGAAAGAAAGAAGTAAGAAAGAAGTAAGAAAGAAGTAAGAAAGAAGAAAGAAGTAAGAAGTAAGAAAGAAGTAAGAAAGAAGTAAGAAAGAAAGAAGAAAGAAGTAAGAAAGAAGTAAGAAAGAAGTAAGAAAGAAGTAAGAAAGAAGTAAGAAAGATGTAAGAAAGAAGTAAGAAAGAAGTAAGAAAGAAGTAAGAAAGAAGAAAGAAGTAGTTAGAAAGAAGTAAGAAAAAAGTAAGAAAGAAGTAAGAAAGAAGAAAGAAAGAAGTAAGAAAGAAGAAAGAAAGAAAGAAGAAAGAAGTAAGAAAGAAGTAAGAAAGAAGTAAGAAAGTAGTAAGAAAGAAGTAAGAAAGAAGTAAAAAAGAAGTAAGAAGGAATGAAGAAAGAAGTAAGAAAGAAGTAAGGAAGAAGTAAGAAAGAAGTAAGAGAGAAGTAAGAAAGAAGTAAGAAAGAAAGAAGAAAGAAGTAAGAAAGAAGTAAGAAAGAAGTAAGAAAGAAGTAAGAAAGAAGTAAGAAAGATGTAAGAAAGAAGTAAGAAAGAAGTAAGAAAGAAGTAAGAAAGAAGAAAGAAGTAGTTAGAAAGAAGTAAGAAAAAAGTAAGAAAGAAGTAAGAAAGAAGAAAGAAAGAAGTAAGAAAGAAGAAAGAAAGAAAGAAGAAAGAAGTAAGAAAGAAGTAAGAAAGAAGTAAGAAAGTAGTAAGAAAGAAGTAAGAAAGAAGTAAAAAAGAAGTAAGAAGGAATGAAGAAAGAAGTAAGAAAGAAGTAAGGAAGAAGTAAGAAAGAAGTAAGAGAGAAGTAAGAAAGAAGTAAGAAAGAAGTAAGAAAGAAGAAATAAAGAATAAAGAAAGAAGAAAGAAAGGAGAAAGAAAGAAGTAAGAAAGAAAGAAGTAAGAAAGAAGTAAGAGAGAAGTAAGAAAGAAGTAAGAAAGAAGTAAGAAAGAAGTAGGAAAGAAGTAAGAAGGAATGAAGAAAGAAGTAAGAAAGAAGTAAGAAAGAAGAAAGAAAGAAGTAAGAAAGAAGAAATAAAGAAGTAAGAAAGAAGTAAGAAAGAAGTAAGAAAGAAGTAAGAAAGAAGTAGGAAAGAAGTAAGAAGGAATGAAGAAAGAAGTAAGAAAGAAGTAAGAAAGAAGAAAGAAAGAAGTAAGAAAGAAGAAATAAAGAAGTAAGAAAGAAGTAAGGAAGAAGTAAGAAAGAAGTAAGAGAGAAGTAAGAAAGAAGTAAGAAAGAAGTAAAAAAGAAGAAATAAAGAATAAAGAAAGAAGAAGGAAAGGAGAAAGAAAGAAGTAAGAAAGAAAGAAGTAAGAAAGAAGTAAGAAAAAAGTAAGAGAGAAGTAAGAAAGAAGTAAGAAAGAAGTAAGAAAGAAGAAATAAAGAATAAAGAAAGAAGAAAGAAAGGAGAAAGAAAGAAGTAAGAAAGAAAGAAGTAAGAAAGAAGTAAGAAAGAAAGAAGAAAGAAGTAAGAAAGAAGAAATAAAGAATAAAGAAAGAAGTAAGAAAGAAGTAAGAAAGAAGTAAGAAAGAAGTAAGAAAGAAAGAAGAAAGAAGTAAGAAAGAAGTAAGAAAGAAGAAAGAAGTAAGAAAGAAGAAATAAAGAAGTAAGAAAGAAGTAAGAAAGAAGTAAGAAAGAAAGAAGAAAGAAGTAAGAAAGAAGTAAGAAAGAAAGAAGAAAGAAGTAAGAAAGAAGTAAGAGAGAAGAAAGAAAGAAGAAAGAAAGAAGTAAGAAAGAAGAAAGAAAGAAGTAAGAAAGAAGAAAGAAAGAATTAAGAAAGAAGTAAGAAAGAAGTAAGAAAGAAGTAAGAAAGAAGTAAGAAAGAAGTAAGAAAGAAGAAAGAAAGAAGAAAGAAAGAAGAAAGAATTAAGAAAGAAGTAAGAAAGAAGTAAGAAAGAAGTAAGAAAGAAGTAAGAAAGAAGTAAGAAAGAAGTAAGAAAGAAGTAAGAAAGAAGTAAGAAAGAAAGAAGAAAGATGTAAGAAAGAAGTAAGAAAGAAGTAAGAAAGAAGTAAGAAAGAAGAAAGAAATAGTTAGAAAAAGTAAGAAAAAAGTAAGAAAGAAGTAAGAAAAAGGAAGGAAGAAGTAAGAAAGAAGTAAGAGAGAAGTAAAAAAGAACTAAGAAAGAAGTAAGAAAGAAGTAAGAAAGAAGTAAGAAAGAAGTAAGGAAGAAGTAAGAAAGAAGTAAGAGAGAAGTAAGAAAGAAGTAAGAAAGAAGTAAGAAAGAAGAAATAAGGAATAAAGAAAGAAGAAAGAAAGGAGAAAGAAAGTAGTAAGAAAGAAAGAAGTAAGAAAGAAGTAAGAAAAAAGTAAGAGAAAAGTAAGAAAGAAGTAAGAAAGAAGTAAGAAAGAAGAAATAAAGAATAAAGAAAGAAGAAAGAAAGGAGAAAGAAAGAAGTAAGAAAGAAAGAAGTAAGAAAGAAGTAAGAAAGATAGAAGAAAGAAGTAAGAAAGAAGAAATAAAGAATAAAGAAAGAAGTAAGAAAGAAGTAAGAAAGAAGTAAGAAAGAAGTAAGAAAGAAAGAAGAAAGAAGTAAGAAAGAAGTAAGAAAGAAGAAAGAAGTAAGAAAGAAGAAATAAAGAAGTAAGAAAGAAGTAAGAAAGAAGTAAGAAAGAAAGAAGAAAGAAGTAAGAAAGAAGTAAGAAAGAAAGAAGAAAGAAGTAAGAAAGAAGTAAGAGAGAAGAAAGAAAGAAGAAAGAAATAAGTAAGAAAGAAGAAAGAAAGAAGTAAGAAAGAAGAAAGAAAGAAGTAAGAAAGAAGTAAGAAAGAAGTAAGAAAGAAGTAAGAAAGAAGTAAGAAAGAAGAAAGAAAGAAGAAAGAAAGAAAGAAGAAAGAATTAAGAAAGAAGTAAGAAAGAAGTAAGAAAGAAGTAAGAAAGAAGTAAGAAAGAAGTAAGAAGGAATGAAGAAAGAAGTAAGAAAGAAGTAAGAAAGAAGAAAGAAAGAAGTAAGAAAGAAGAAAGAAAGAAGTAAGAAAGAAGTAAGAAAGAAGTAAGAAAGAAGAAAGAAGTAAGAAGTAAGAAAGAAGTAAGAAAGAAGTAAGAAAGAAAGAAGAAAGAAGTAAGAAAGAAGTAAGAAAGAAGTAAGAAAGAAGTAAGAAAGAAGTAAGAAAGAAGTAAGAAGGAATGAAGAAAGAAGCAAGAAAGAAGTAAGAAAGAAGTAAGAAAGAAAGAAGAAAGATGTAAGAAAGAAGTAAGAAAGAAGTAAGAAAGAAGTAAGAAAGAAGAAAGAAGTAGTTAGAAAGAAGTAAGAAAAAAGTAAGAAAGAAGTAAGAAAGAAGTAAGGAAGAAGTAAGAAAGAAGTAAGAGAGAAGTAAGAAAGAAGTAAGAAAGAAGTAAGAAAGAAGTAAGAAAGAAGTAAGGAAGAAGTAAGAAAGAAGTAAGAGAGAAGTAAGAAAGAAGTAAGAAAGAAGTAAGAAAGAAGAAATAAAGAATAAAGAAAGAAGAAAGAAAGGAGAAAGAAAGAAGTAAGAAAGAAAGAAGTAAGAAAGAAGTAAGAAAAAAGTAAGAGAGAAGTAAGAAAGAAGTAAGAAAGAAGTAAGAAAGAAGAAATAAAGAATAAAGAAAGAAGAAAGAAAGGAGAAAGAAAGAAGTAAGAAAGAAAGAAGTAAGAAAGAAGTAAGAAAGTAGTAAGAAAGAAGTAAGAAAGAAGTAAGAAAGAAGTAAGAAGGAATGAAGAAAGAAGTAAGAAAGAAGTAAGAAAGAAGTAAGAAAGAAGAAAGAAAGAAGTAAGAAAGAAGAAAGAAAGAAGTAAGAAAGAAGTAAGAAAGAAGTAAGAAAGAAGAAAGAAGTAAGAAGTAAGAAAGAAGTAAGAAAGAAGTAAGAAAGAAAGAAGAAAGAAGTAAGAAAGAAGTAAGAAAGAAGTAAGAAAGAAGTAAGAAAGAAGTAAGAAAGATGTAAGAAAGAAGTAAGAAAGAAGTAAGAAAGAAGTAAGAAAGAAGAAAGAAGTAGTTAGAAAGAAGTAAGAAAAAAGTAAGAAAGAAGTAAGAAAGAAGAAAGAAAGAAGTAAGAAAGAAGAAAGAAAGAAAGAAGAAAGAAGTAAGAAAGAAGTAAGAAAGAAGTAAGAAAGTAGTAAGAAAGAAGTAAGAAAGAAGTAAAAAAGAAGTAAGAAGGAATGAAGAAAGAAGTAAGAAAGAAGTAAGGAAGAAGTAAGAAAGAAGTAAGAGAGAAGTAAGAAAGAAGTAAGAAAGAAGTAAGAAAGAAGAAATAAAGAATAAAGAAAGAAGAAAGAAAGGAGAAAGAAAGAAGTAAGAAAGAAAGAAGTAAGAAAGAAGTAAGAGAGAAGTAAGAAAGAAGTAAGAAAGAAGTAAGAAAGAAGTAGGAAAGAAGTAAGAAGGAATGAAGAAAGAAGTAAGAAAGAAGTAAGAAAGAAGAAAGAAAGAAGTAAGAAAGAAGAAATAAAGAAGTAAGAAAGAAGTAAGAAAGAAGTAAGAAAGAAGTAAGAAAGAAAGAAGAAAGAAGTAAGAAAGAAGTAAGAAAGAAGAAAGAAAGAAGAAAGAAAGAAGTAAGAAAGAAGAAAGAAAGAAGTAAGAAAGAAGTAAAAAAGAAGTAAGAAGGAATGAAGAAAGAAGTAAGAAAGAAGTAAGGAAGAAGTAAGAAAGAAGTAAGAAGTAAGAAAGAAGTAAGAAAGAAGTAAGAAAGAAAGAAGAAAAAAGTAAGAAATTAGTAAGAAAGAAGTAAGAAAGAAGAAAGAAAGAAAGAAGAAAGAAGTAAGAAAGAAGTAAGAAAGAAGTAAGAAAGAAGTAAGAAAGAAGTAAGAAAGAAGTAAGAAAGAAGAAAGAAAGAAGTAAGAAAGAAGAAAGAAAGAAGTAAGAAAGAAGTAAGAAAGAAGTAAGAAAGAAGTAAGAAAGAAGTAAGAAAGAAGAAAGAAAGAAGAAAGAAAGAAAGAAGAAAGAATTAAAAAGAAGTAAGAAAGAAGTAAGAAAGAAGTAAGAAAGAAGTAAGAAAGAAGTAAGAAAGAAGTAAGAAAGAAGTAAGAAAGGAAGAAGAAAGAAGTAAGAAAGAAGTAAGAAAGAAGAAAGAAAGAAGAAAGAAAGAAGTAAGAAAGAAGAAAGAAAGAAGTAAGAAAGAAGTAAGAAAGAAGTAAGAAAGAAGTAAGAAGTAAGAAAGAAGTAAGAAAGAAGTAAGAAAGAAAGAAGAAAGAAGTAAGAAAGAAGTAAGAAAGAAGTAAGAAAGAAGTAAGAAAGAAGTTAGAAAGAAGTAAGAAAGAAGTAAGAAAGAAGTAAGAAAGAAAGAAGAAAGATGTAAGAAAGAAGTAAGAAAGAAGTAAGAAAGAAGTAAGAAAGAAGAAAGAAGTAGTTAGAAAGAAGTAAGAAAAAAGTAAGAAAGAAGTAAGAAAGAAGAAAGAAAGAAGTAAGAAAGAAGAAAGAAAGAAAGAAGAAAGAAGTAAGAAAGAAGTAAGAAAGAAGTAAGAAAGAAGTAAAAAAGAAGTAAGAAGGAATGAAGAAAGAAGTAAGAAAGAAGTAAGGAAGAAGTAAGAAAGAAGTAAGAAGTAAGAAAGAGGTAAGAAAGAAAGAAGAAAAAAGTAAGAAAGTAGTAAGAAAGAAGTAAGAAAGAAGAAAGAAAGAAAGAAGAAAGAAGTAAGAAAGAAGTAAGAAAGAAGTAAGAAAGAAGTAAGAAAGAAGTAAGAAAGAAGAAAGAAAGAAGTAAGAAAGAAGTAAGAAAGAAGTAAGAAAGAAGTAAGAAAGAAGTAAGAAAGAAGAAAGAAAGAAGAAAGAAAGAAGAAAGAAAGAAGAAAGAAAGAAAGAAGAAAGAATTAAAAAGAAGTAAGAAAGAAGTAAGAAAGAAGTAAGAAAGAAGTAAGAAAGAAGTAAGAAAGAAGTAAGAAGGAATGAAGAAAGAAGTAAGAAAGAAGTAAGAAAGAAGAAAGAAAGAAGTAAGAAAGAAGAAAGAAAGAAGTAAGAAAGAAGTAAGAAAGAAGTAAGAAAGAAGTAAGGAAGAAGTAAGAAAGAAGTAAGAAGGAATGAAGAAAGAAGTAAGAAAGAAGTAAGGAAGAAGTAAGAAAGAAGTAAGAAGTAAGAAAGAAGTAAGAAAGAAGTAAGAAAGAAAGAAGAAAAAAGTAAGAAAGTAGTAAGAAAGAAGTAAGAAAGAAGTAAGAAAGAAGTAAGAAAGAATTAAGAAGGAATGAAGAAAGAAGTAAGAAAGAAGTAAGAAAGAAGTAAGAAAGAAGTAAGAGAGAAGTAAGAAAGAAGTAAGAAAGAAGTAAGAGAGAAGAAATAAAGAAGAAAGAAAGAAGAAAGAAAGGAGAAAGAAAGAAGTAAGAAAGAAAGAAGTAAGAAAGTAGTAAGAAAGTAGTAAGAAAGAAGTATAAAGAAGTAAGAAAGAAGTAAGAAAGAAAGGAGAAAGAAGAAAGAAAGAAGAAAGAAAGAAGTTAGAAAGAAGTAAGAAAGAAGTAAGAAAGAAGTTAGAAAGAAGTAAGAAAGAAGTTAGAAAGAAGTAAGAAAGAAGTAAGAAAGAAGTAAGAAAGAAAGAAGTAAGAAAGAAGAAAGAAAGAAATAAGAAAGAAGTAAGAAAGAAAGAAGTAAGAAAGAAGTTAGAAAGAAGTAAGAAAGAAATAAGAAAGAAGTATGAAAGAAGTAAGAAAGAAGTAAGAAAGAAGTTAGAAAGAAGTAAGAAAGAAATAAGAAAGAAGTATGAAAGAAGTAAGAAAGAAGTAAGAAAGAAGTAAGAAAGAATTAAGAAAGAATTAAGAAAGAAGTAAGAAAGAAGTAAGAAAGAAGTAAGAAAGAAGTAAGAAAGAATTAAGAAGGAATGAAGAAAGAAGTAAGAAAGAAGTAAGAAAGAAGAAAGGAAGAAGTAAGAAAGAAGAAAGAAAGAAGCAAGAAATAAGAAAGAAGTAAGAAAGAAGTAAGAAAGAAAGAAGAAAGATGTAAGAAAGAAGTTAGAAAGAAGAAAGAAGTACGAAAGAAGTACGAAAGAAGTAAGAAAGAAAGAAGTAAAAAAGACGTAAGAAAGAAGTAAGAAAGAAGTAAGAAAGAAGTAAGAAAGAAGTAAGAAATAAGTAAGAAAGAAGATAGAAAGAAGTAAGAAAGAAGTAAGAAAGAAGTAAGAAAGAAAGAAGAAAGAAGTAAGAAAGAAGTAAGAAAGAAGTAAGAAAGAAGAAAAAAGTAGTTAGAAAGAAGTAAGAAAAAAGTAAGAAAGAAGTAAGAAAGAAGAAAGAAAGAAGTAAGAAAGAAGAAAGAAAGAAAGAAGAAAGAAGTAAGAAAGAAGTAAGAAAGAAGTAAGAAAGAAGTAAGAAAAAAGTAAGAAAGAAGTAAGAAAGAAGAAGGAATGAAGAAAGAAGTAAGAAAGAAGTAAGAAAGAAGTAAGAAAGAAGTAAGAAAGAAGAAAGAACGAAGTAAGAAAGAAGTAAGAAAGAAAGAAGTAAGAAAGAAGTAAGAGAGAAGTAAGAAAGAAGTAAGAAAGAAAGAAGAAAGAAGTAAGAAAGAAGTAAGAAAGAAGTAAGAAGGAATGAAGAAAGAAGTAAGAAAGAAGTAAGAAGGAATGAAGAAAGAAGTAGGAAAGAAGTAAGAAAGAAGTAAGAAAGAAGTAAGAAGGAATGAAGAAAGAAGCAAGAAAGAAGAAAGAAAGAAGTAAGAAAGAAGTAAGAAAGAAGTAAGAAAGAAGTATGAAAGACGTAAGAAAGAAGTAAGAAAGAAGTAAGAAAGAAGAAAGAAGTAAGAAAGAAGTATGAAAGAAAGAAGAAAAAAGTAAGAAAGAAGTAAGAAAGAAGTAAGAAAGAAGAAAGAAAGAAGTAAGAAAGAAGAAAGAAAGAAGTAAGAAAGAAGTAAGAAAGAAAGAAGTAAGAAAGAAGAAAGAAAGAAGTAAGAAAGAAGTAAGAAAGAAGTAAGGAAGAAGAAAAAAAGAAGTTAGAAAGAAGTAAGAAAGAAGTAAGAAAGAAGTAAGAAAGAAGTAAGAAAGAAGAAAGAAAGAAGAAAGAAAGAAAGAAGAAAGAATTAAGAAAGAAGTAAGAAAGAAGTAAGAGAGAAGTAAGAAAGAAGTAAGAAAGAATTAAGAAAGAAGTAAGAAAGAAGTAAGAAGGAATGAAGAAAGAAGAAAGAAGTAAGAAAGAAGAAAGAAAGAAGTAAGAAAGAAGAAATAAAGAAGTAAGAAAGAAGTAAGAAAGAAGTAAGAAAGAAGTAAGAAAGAAAGAAGAAAGAAGTAAGAAAGAAGTAAGAAAGAAGAAAGAAGTAAGAAAGAAGAAATAAAGAAGTAAGAAAGAAGTAAGAAAGAAGTAAGAAAGAAAGAAGAAAGAAGTAAGAAAGAAGTAAGAAAGAAGAAAGAAAGAAGTAAGAAAGAAGTAAGAAAGAAGTAAGAAAGAAGAAAGAAAGAAGTAAGAAAGAAGAAAGAAAGAAGTAAGAAAGAAGAAAGAAAGAAGTAAGAAAGAAGTAAGAAAGAAGTAAGAAAGAAGAAAGAAGTAAGAAGGAATGAAGAAAGAAGTAAGAAAGAAGTAAGAAAGAAGAAAGAAAGAAGTAAGAAAGAAGAAAGAAAGAAGAAAGAATTAAGAAAGAAGTAAGAAAGAAGAAAGAAGTAAGAAGTAAGAAAGAAGTAAGAAAGAAGTAAGAAAGAAAGAAGAACGAAGTAAGAAAGAAGTAAGAAAGAAGTAAGAAAGAAGTAAGAAAGAAGTAAGGAAGAAGTAAGAAAGAAGTTAGAAAGAAATAAGAAAGAAGTAAGAAAGAAGTAAGAAAGAAAGAAGAAAGATGTAAGAAAGAAGTAAGAAAGAAGTAAGAAAGAAGTAAGAAAGAAGAAAGAAGTAGTTAGAAAAAGGTAAGAAAAAAGTAAGAAAGAAGTAAGAAAGAAGTAAGGAAGAAGTAAGAAGGAAGTAAGAAAGAAGTAAGAAAGAACTAAGAAAGAAGTAAGAAAGAAGTAAGAAAGAAGTAAGAAAGAAGTAAGGAAGAAGTAAGAAAGAAGTAAGAGAGAAGTAAGAAAGAAGTAAGAAAGAAGTAAAAAAGAAGAAATAAAGAATAAAGAAAGAAGAAGGAAAGGAGAAAGAAAGAAGTAAGAAAGAAAGAAGTAAGAAAGAAGTAAGAAAAAAGTAAGAGAGAAGTAAGAAAGAAGTAAGAAAGAAGTAAGAAAGAAGAAATAAAGAATAAAGAAAGAAGAAAGAAAGGAGAAAGAAAGAAGTAAGAAAGAAAGAAGTAAGAAAGAAGTAAGAAAGAAAGAAGAAAGAAGTAAGAAAGAAGAAATAAAGAATAAAGAAAGAAGTAAGAAAGAAGTAAGAAAGAAGTAAGAAAGAAGTAAGAAAGAAAGAAGAAAGAAGTAAGAAAGAAGTAAGAAAGAAGAAAGAAGTAAGAAAGAAGAAATAAAGAAGTAAGAAAGAAGTAAGAAAGAAGTAAGAAAGAAAGAAGAAAGAAGTAAGAAAGAAGTAAGAAAGAAAGAAGAAAGAAGTAAGAAAGAAGTAAGAGAGAAGAAAGAAAGAAGAAAGAAAGAAGTAAGAAAGAAGAAAGAAAGAAGTAAGAAAGAAGAAAGAAAGAATTAAGAAAGAAGTAAGAAAGAAGTAAGAAAGAAGTAAGAAAGAAGTAAGAAAGAAGTAAGAAAGAAGTAAGAAAGAAGAAAGAAAGAAGAAAGAAAGAAGAAAGAATTAAGAAAGAAGTAAGAAAGAAGTAAGAAAGAAGTAAGAAAGAAGTAAGAAAGAAGTAAGAAAGAAGAAAGAAGTAAGAAAGAAGTAAGAAAGAAGTAAGAAAGATGTAAGAAAGAAGTAAGAAAGAAGTAAGAAAGAAGTAAGAAAGAAGAAAGAAGTAGTTAGAAAGAAGTAAGAAAAAAGTAAGAAAGAAGTAAGAAAGAAGAAAGAAAGAAGTAAGAAAGAAGAAAGAAAGAAAGAAGAAAGAAGTAAGAAAGAAGTAAGAAAGAAGTAAGAAAGTAGTAAGAAAGAAGTAAGAAAGAAGTAAAAAAGAAGTAAGAAGGAATGAAGAAAGAAGTAAGAAAGAAGTAAGGAAGAAGTAAGAAAGAAGTAAGAGAGAAGTAAGAAAGAAGTAAGAAAGAAGTAAGAAAGAAGAAATAAAGAATAAAGAAAGAAGAAAGAAAGGAGAAAGAAAGAAGTAAGAAAGAAAGAAGTAAGAAAGAAGTAAGAGAGAAGTAAGAAAGAAGTAAGAAAGAAGTAAGAAAGAAGTAGGAAAGAAGTAAGAAGGAATGAAGAAAGAAGTAAGAAAGAAGTAAGAAAGAAGAAAGAAAGAAGTAAGAAAGAAGAAATAAAGAAGTAAGAAAGAAGTAAGAAAGAAGTAAGAAAGAAGTAAGAAAGAAAGAAGAAAGAAGTAAGAAAGAAGTAAGAAAGAAGAAAGAAAGAAGAAAGAAAGAAGTAAGAAAGAAGAAAGAAAGAAGTAAGAAAGAAGTAAAAAAGAAGTAAGAAGGAATGAAGAAAGAAGTAAGAAAGAAGTAAGGAAGAAGTAAGAAAGAAGTAAGAAGTAAGAAAGAAGTAAGAAAGAAGTAAGAAAGAAAGAAGAAAAAAGTAAGAAATTAGTAAGAAAGAAGTAAGAAAGAAGAAAGAAAGAAAGAAGAAAGAAGTAAGAAAGAAGTAAGAAAGAAGTAAGAAAGAAGTAAGAAAGAAGTAAGAAAGAAGTAAGAAAGAAGAAAGAAAGAAGTAAGAAAGAAGAAAGAAAGAAGTAAGAAAGAAGTAAGAAAGAAGTAAGAAAGAAGTAAGAAAGAAGTAAGAAAGAAGAAAGAAAGAAGAAAGAAAGAAAGAAGAAAGAATTAAAAAGAAGTAAGAAAGAAGTAAGAAAGAAGTAAGAAAGAAGTAAGAAAGAAGTAAGAAAGAAGTAAGAAGGAATGAAGAAAGAAGTAAGAAAGAAGTAAGAAAGAAGAAAGAAAGAAGTAAGAAAGAAGAAAGAAAGAAGTAAGAAAGAAGTAAGAAAGAAGTAAGAAAGAAGTAAGAAAGAAGTAAGAAAGAAGTAAGAAGTAAGAAAGAAGTAAGAAAGAAGTAAGAAAGAAAGAAGAAAGAAGTAAGAAAGAAGTAAGAAAGAAGTAAGAAAGAAGTAAGAAAGAAGTTAGAAAGAAGTAAGAAAGAAGTAAGAAAGAAGTAAGAAAGAAAGAAGAAAGATGTAAGAAAGAAGTAAGAAAGAAGTAAGAAAGAAGTAAGAAAGAAGAAAGAAGTAGTTAGAAAGAAGTAAGAAAAAAGTAAGAAAGAAGTAAGAAAGAAGAAAGAAAGAAGTAAGAAAGAAGAAAGAAAGAAAGAAGAAAGAAGTAAGAAAGAAGTAAGAAAGAAGTAAGAAAGAAGTAAAAAAGAAGTAAGAAGGAATGAAGAAAGAAGTAAGAAAGAAGTAAGGAAGAAGTAAGAAAGAAGTAAGAAGTAAGAAAGAGGTAAGAAAGAAAGAAGAAAAAAGTAAGAAAGTAGTAAGAAAGAAGTAAGAAAGAAGAAAGAAAGAAAGAAGAAAGAAGTAAGAAAGAAGTAAGAAAGAAGTAAGAAAGAAGTAAGAAAGAAGTAAGAAAGAAGAAAGAAAGAAGTAAGAAAGAAGTAAGAAAGAAGTAAGAAAGAAGTAAGAAAGAAGTAAGAAAGAAGAAAGAAAGAAGAAAGAAAGAAGAAAGAAAGAAGAAAGAAAGAAAGAAGAAAGAATTAAAAAGAAGTAAGAAAGAAGTAAGAAAGAAGTAAGAAAGAAGTAAGAAAGAAGTAAGAAAGAAGTAAGAAGGAATGAAGAAAGAAGTAAGAAAGAAGTAAGAAAGAAGAAAGAAAGAAGTAAGAAAGAAGAAAGAAAGAAGTAAGAAAGAAGTAAGAAAGAAGTAAGAAAGAAGTAAGGAAGAAGTAAGAAAGAAGTAAGAAGGAATGAAGAAAGAAGTAAGAAAGAAGTAAGGAAGAAGTAAGAAAGAAGTAAGAAGTAAGAAAGAAGTAAGAAAGAAGTAAGAAAGAAAGAAGAAAAAAGTAAGAAAGTAGTAAGAAAGAAGTAAGAAAGAAGTAAGAAAGAAGTAAGAAAGAATTAAGAAGGAATGAAGAAAGAAGTAAGAAAGAAGTAAGAAAGAAGTAAGAAAGAAGTAAGAGAGAAGTAAGAAAGAAGTAAGAAAGAAGTAAGAGAGAAGAAATAAAGAAGAAAGAAAGAAGAAAGAAAGGAGAAAGAAAGAAGTAAGAAAGAAAGAAGTAAGAAAGTAGTAAGAAAGTAGTAAGAAAGAAGTATAAAGAAGTAAGAAAGAAGTAAGAAAGAAAGGAGAAAGAAGAAAGAAAGAAGAAAGAAAGAAGTTAGAAAGAAGTAAGAAAGAAGTAAGAAAGAAGTTAGAAAGAAGTAAGAAAGAAGTTAGAAAGAAGTAAGAAAGAAGTAAGAAAGAAGTAAGAAAGAAAGAAGTAAGAAAGAAGAAAGAAAGAAATAAGAAAGAAGTAAGAAAGAAAGAAGTAAGAAAGAAGTTAGAAAGAAGTAAGAAAGAAATAAGAAAGAAGTATGAAAGAAGTAAGAAAGAAGTAAGAAAGAAGTTAGAAAGAAGTAAGAAAGAAATAAGAAAGAAGTATGAAAGAAGTAAGAAAGAAGTAAGAAAGAAGTAAGAAAGAATTAAGAAAGAATTAAGAAAGAAGTAAGAAAGAAGTAAGAAAGAAGTAAGAAAGAAGTAAGAAAGAATTAAGAAGGAATGAAGAAAGAAGTAAGAAAGAAGTAAGAAAGAAGAAAGGAAGAAGTAAGAAAGAAGAAAGAAAGAAGCAAGAAATAAGAAAGAAGTAAGAAAGAAGTAAGAAAGAAAGAAGAAAGATGTAAGAAAGAAGTTAGAAAGAAGAAAGAAGTACGAAAGAAGTACGAAAGAAGTAAGAAAGAAAGAAGTAAAAAAGACGTAAGAAAGAAGTAAGAAAGAAGTAAGAAAGAAGTAAGAAAGAAGTAAGAAATAAGTAAGAAAGAAGATAGAAAGAAGTAAGAAAGAAGTAAGAAAGAAGTAAGAAAGAAAGAAGAAAGAAGTAAGAAAGAAGTAAGAAAGAAGTAAGAAAGAAGAAAAAAGTAGTTAGAAAGAAGTAAGAAAAAAGTAAGAAAGAAGTAAGAAAGAAGAAAGAAAGAAGTAAGAAAGAAGAAAGAAAGAAAGAAGAAAGAAGTAAGAAAGAAGTAAGAAAGAAGTAAGAAAGAAGTAAGAAAAAAGTAAGAAAGAAGTAAGAAAGAAGAAGGAATGAAGAAAGAAGTAAGAAAGAAGTAAGAAAGAAGTAAGAAAGAAGTAAGAAAGAAGAAAGAACGAAGTAAGAAAGAAGTAAGAAAGAAAGAAGTAAGAAAGAAGTAAGAGAGAAGTAAGAAAGAAGTAAGAAAGAAAGAAGAAAGAAGTAAGAAAGAAGTAAGAAAGAAGTAAGAAGGAATGAAGAAAGAAGTAAGAAAGAAGTAAGAAGGAATGAAGAAAGAAGTAGGAAAGAAGTAAGAAAGAAGTAAGAAAGAAGTAAGAAGGAATGAAGAAAGAAGCAAGAAAGAAGAAAGAAAGAAGTAAGAAAGAAGTAAGAAAGAAGTAAGAAAGAAGTATGAAAGACGTAAGAAAGAAGTAAGAAAGAAGTAAGAAAGAAGAAAGAAGTAAGAAAGAAGTATGAAAGAAAGAAGAAAAAAGTAAGAAAGAAGTAAGAAAGAAGTAAGAAAGAAGAAAGAAAGAAGTAAGAAAGAAGAAAGAAAGAAGTAAGAAAGAAGTAAGAAAGAAAGAAGTAAGAAAGAAGAAAGAAAGAAGTAAGAAAGAAGTAAGAAAGAAGTAAGGAAGAAGAAAAAAAGAAGTTAGAAAGAAGTAAGAAAGAAGTAAGAAAGAAGTAAGAAAGAAGTAAGAAAGAAGAAAGAAAGAAGAAAGAAAGAAAGAAGAAAGAATTAAGAAAGAAGTAAGAAAGAAGTAAGAGAGAAGTAAGAAAGAAGTAAGAAAGAATTAAGAAAGAAGTAAGAAAGAAGTAAGAAGGAATGAAGAAAGAAGAAAGAAGTAAGAAAGAAGAAAGAAAGAAGTAAGAAAGAAGAAATAAAGAAGTAAGAAAGAAGTAAGAAAGAAGTAAGAAAGAAGTAAGAAAGAAAGAAGAAAGAAGTAAGAAAGAAGTAAGAAAGAAGAAAGAAGTAAGAAAGAAGAAATAAAGAAGTAAGAAAGAAGTAAGAAAGAAGTAAGAAAGAAAGAAGAAAGAAGTAAGAAAGAAGTAAGAAAGAAGAAAGAAAGAAGTAAGAAAGAAGTAAGAAAGAAGTAAGAAAGAAGAAAGAAAGAAGTAAGAAAGAAGAAAGAAAGAAGTAAGAAAGAAGAAAGAAAGAAGTAAGAAAGAAGTAAGAAAGAAGTAAGAAAGAAGAAAGAAGTAAGAAGGAATGAAGAAAGAAGTAAGAAAGAAGTAAGAAAGAAGAAAGAAAGAAGTAAGAAAGAAGAAAGAAAGAAGAAAGAATTAAGAAAGAAGTAAGAAAGAAGAAAGAAGTAAGAAGTAAGAAAGAAGTAAGAAAGAAGTAAGAAAGAAAGAAGAACGAAGTAAGAAAGAAGTAAGAAAGAAGTAAGAAAGAAGTAAGAAAGAAGTAAGGAAGAAGTAAGAAAGAAGTTAGAAAGAAATAAGAAAGAAGTAAGAAAGAAGTAAGAAAGAAAGAAGAAAGATGTAAGAAAGAAGTAAGAAAGAAGTAAGAAAGAAGTAAGAAAGAAGAAAGAAGTAGTTAGAAAAAGGTAAGAAAAAAGTAAGAAAGAAGTAAGAAAGAAGTAAGGAAGAAGTAAGAAGGAAGTAAGAAAGAAGTAAGAAAGAACTAAGAAAGAAGTAAGAAAGAAGTAAGAAAGAAGTAAGAAAGAAGTAAGGAAGAAGTAAGAAAGAAGTAAGAGAGAAGTAAGAAAGAAGTAAGAAAGAAGTAAAAAAGAAGAAATAAAGAATAAAGAAAGAAGAAGGAAAGGAGAAAGAAAGAAGTAAGAAAGAAAGAAGTAAGAAAGAAGTAAGAAAAAAGTAAGAGAGAAGTAAGAAAGAAGTAAGAAAGAAGTAAGAAAGAAGAAATAAAGAATAAAGAAAGAAGAAAGAAAGGAGAAAGAAAGAAGTAAGAAAGAAAGAAGTAAGAAAGAAGTAAGAAAGAAAGAAGAAAGAAGTAAGAAAGAAGAAATAAAGAATAAAGAAAGAAGTAAGAAAGAAGTAAGAAAGAAGTAAGAAAGAAGTAAGAAAGAAAGAAGAAAGAAGTAAGAAAGAAGTAAGAAAGAAGAAAGAAGTAAGAAAGAAGAAATAAAGAAGTAAGAAAGAAGTAAGAAAGAAGTAAGAAAGAAAGAAGAAAGAAGTAAGAAAGAAGTAAGAAAGAAAGAAGAAAGAAGTAAGAAAGAAGTAAGAGAGAAGAAAGAAAGAAGAAAGAAAGAAGTAAGAAAGAAGAAAGAAAGAAGTAAGAAAGAAGAAAGA
Source organism: Columba livia (assembly GCF_036013475.1). Classification (NCBI taxonomy): domain Eukaryota; kingdom Metazoa; phylum Chordata; class Aves; order Columbiformes; family Columbidae; genus Columba; species Columba livia. The sequence goes on from NW_027043460.1 coordinate 26,253, forward strand.
AAGAATTAAGAAAGAAGTAAGAAAGAAGTAAGAAAGAAGTAAGAAAGAAGTAAGAAAGAAGTAAGAAAGAAGTAAGAAAGAAGAAAGAAAGAAGAAAGAAAGAAGAAAGAATTAAGAAAGAAGTAAGAAAGAAGTAAGAAAGAAGTAAGAAAGAAGTAAGAAAGAAGTAAGAAAGAAGTAAGAAAGAAGTAAGAAAGAAGTAAGAAAGAAGAAAGAAATAGTTAGAAAGAAGTAAGAAAAAAGTAAGAAAGAAGTAAGAAAGAAGTAAGGAAGAAGTAAGAAAGAAGTAAGAGAGAAGTAAAAAAGAACTAAGAAAGAAGTAAGAAAGAAGTAAGAAAGAAGTAAGAAAGAAGTAAGGAAGAAGTAAGAAAGAAGTAAGAGAGAATTAAGAAAGAAGTAAGAAAGAAGTAAGAAAGAAGAAATAAGGAATAAAGAAAGAAGAAAGAAAGGAGAAAGAAAGTAGTAAGAAAGAAAGAAGTAAGAAAGAAGTAAGAAAAAAGTAAGAGAAAAGTAAGAAAGAAGTAAGAAAGAAGTAAGAAAGAAGAAATAAAGAATAAAGAAAGAAGAAAGAAAGGAGAAAGAAAGAAGAAAGAAAGAAAGAAGTAAGAAAGAAGTAAGAAAGATAGGAGAAAGAAGTAAGAAAGAAGAAATAAAGAATAAAGAAAGAAGTAAGAAAGAAGTAAGAAAGAAGTAAGAAAGAAGTAAGAAAGAAAGAAGAAAGAAGTAAGAAAGAAGTAAGAAAGAAGAAAGAAGTAAGAAAGAAGAAATAAAGAAGTAAGAAAGAAGTAAGAAAGAAGTAAGAAAGAAAGAAGAAAGAAGTAAGAAAGAAGTAAGAAAGAAAGAAGAAAGAAGTAAGAAAGAAGTAAGAGAGAAGAAAGAAAGAAGAAAGAAATAAGTAAGAAAGAAGTAAGAAAGAAGTAAGAAAGAAGTAAGAAAGAAGAAAGAAAGAAGAAAGAAAGAAAGAAGAAAGAATTAAGAAAGAAGTAAGAAAGAAGTAAGAAAGAAGTAAGAAAGAAGTAAGAAAGAAGTAAGAAGGAATGAAGAAAGAAGTAAGAAAGAAGTAAGAAAGAAGAAAGAAAGAAGTAAGAAAGAAGAAAGAAAGAAGTAAGAAAGAAGTAAGAAAGAAGTAAGAAAGAAAGAAGTAAGAAAGAAGTAAGAAAAAAGTAAGAGAGAAGTAAGAAAGAAGTAAGAAAGAAGTAAGAAAGAAGAAATAAAGAATAAAGAAAGAAGAAAGAAAGGAGAAAGAAAGAAGTAAGAAAGAAAGAAGTAAGAAAGAAGTAAGAAAGAAAGAAGAACGAAGTAAGAAAGAAGAAATAAAGAATAAAGAAAGAAGTAAGAAAGAAGTAAGAAAGAAGTAAGAAAGAAGTAAGAAAGAAAGAAGAAAGAAGTAAGAAAGAAGTAAGAAAGAAGAAAGAAGTAAGAAAGAAGAAATAAAGAAGTAAGAAAGAAGTAAGAAAGAAGTAAGAAAGAAAGAAGAAAGAAGTAAGAAAGAAGTAAGAAAGAAAGAAGAAAGAAGTAAGAAAGAAGTAAGAGAGAAGAAAGAAAGAAGAAAGAAAGAAGTAAGAAAGAAGAAAGAAAGAAGTAAGAAAGAAGAAAGAAAGAATTAAGAAAGAAGTAAGAAAGAAGTAAGAAAGAAGTAAGAAAGAAGTAAGAAAGAAGTAAGAAAGAAGAAAGAAAGAAGAAAGAAAGAAGAAAGAATTAAGAAAGAAGTAAGAAAGAAGTAAGAAAGAAGTAAGAAAGAAGTAAGAAAGAAGTAAGAAAGAAGTAAGAAAGAAGTAAGAAAGAAGTAAGAAAGAAAGAAGAAAGATGTAAGAAAGAAGTAAGAAAGAAGTAAGAAAGAAGTAAGAAAGAAGAAAGAAATAGTTAGAAAGAAGTAAGAAAAAAGTAAGAAAGAAGTAAGAAAGAAGTAAGGAAGAAGTAAGAAAGAAGTAAGAGAGAAGTAAAAAAGAACTAAGAAAGAAGTAAGAAAGAAGTAAGAAAGAAGTAAGAAAGAAGTAAGGAAGAAGTAAGAAAGAAGTAAGAGAGAAGTAAGAAAGAAGTAAGAAAGAAGTAAGAAAGAAGAAATAAGGAATAAAGAAAGAAGAAAGAAAGGAGAAAGAAAGTAGTAAGAAAGAAAGAAGTAAGAAAGAAGTAAGAAAAAAGTAAGAGAAAAGTAAGAAAGAAGTAAGAAAGAAGTAAGAAAGAAGAAATAAAGAATAAAGAAAGAAGAAAGAAAGGAGAAAGAAAGAAGTAAGGAAGAAAGAAGTAAGAAAGAAGTAAGAAAGATAGAAGAAAGAAGTAAGAAAGAAGAAATAAAGAATAAAGAAAGAAGTAAGAAAGAAGTAAGAAAGAAGTAAGAAAGAAGTAAGAAAGAAAGAAGAAAGAAGTAAGAAAGAAGTAAGAAAGAAGAAAGAAGTAAGAAAGAAGAAATAAAGAAGTAAGAAAGAAGTAAGAAAGAAGTAAGAAAGAAAGAAGAAAGAAGTAAGAAAGAAGTAAGAAAGAAAGAAGAAAGAAGTAAGAAAGAAGTAAGAGAGAAGAAAGAAAGAAGAAAGAAATAAGTAAGAAAGAAGAAAGAAAGAAGTAAGAAAGAAGAAAGAAAGAAGTAAGAAAGAAGTAAGAAAGAAGTAAGATAGAAGTAAGAAAGAAGTAAGAAAGAAGAAAGAAAGAAGAAAGAAAGAAAGAAGAAAGAATTAAGAAAGAAGTAAGAAAGAAGTAAGAAAGAAGTAAGAAAGAAGTAAGAAAGAAGTAAGAAGGAATGAAGAAAGAAGTAAGAAAGAAGTAAGAAAGAAGAAAGAAAGAAGTAAGAAAGAAGAAAGAAAGAAGTAAGAAAGAAGTAAGAAAGAAGTAAGAAAGAAGAAAGAAGTAAGAAGTAAGAAAGAAGTAAGAAAGAAGTAAGAAAGAAAGAAGAAAGAAGTAAGAAAGAAGTAAGAAAGAAGTAAGAAAGAAGTAAGAAAGAAGAAAGAAAGAAAGAAGAAAGAAGTAAGAAAGAAGTAAGAAAGAAGTAAGAAAGAAGTAAGAAAGAAGAAAGAAAGAAGTAAGAAAGAAGAAAGAAAGAAAGAAGAAAGAAGTAAGAAAGAAGTAAGAAAGAAGTAAGAAAGAAGTAAGAAAGAAGAAAGAAAGAAGTAAGAAAGAAGAAAGAAAGAAGTAAGAAAGAAGTAAGAAAGAAGAAAGAAAGAAGTAAGAAAGAGGAAAGAAAGAAGTAAGAAAGAAGTAAGAAAGAAGTAAGAAAGAAGTAAGAAAGAAGTGAGAAAGAAGAAAAAAGAAGTTAGAAAGAAGTTAGAAAGAAGTAAGAAAGAAGTAAAAAGAAGCAAGAAGGAATGAAGAAAGAAGTAAGAAAGAAGTAAGAAAGAAGTAAGAAAGAAGTAAGAGAGAAGTAAGAAAGAAGTAAGAAAGAAGTAAGAAAGAAGAAAGAAAGAAGTAAGAAAGAAGAAAGAAAGAAGTAAGAAAGAAGTAAGAAAGAAGTAAGAAAGAAGTAAGAAAGAAGTAAGAAAGAAGTAAGAAGTAAGAAAGAAGTAAGAAAGAAGTAAGAAAGAAAGAAGAAAGAAGTAAGAAAGAAGTAAGAAAGAAGTAAGAAAGAAGTAAGAAAGAAGAAAGAAGTAAGAAGTAAGAAAGAAGTAAGAAAGAAGTAAGAAAGAAAGAAGAAAGAAGTAAGAAAGAAGTAAGAAAGAAGTAAGAAAGAAGTAAGAAAGAAGTAAGAAAGAAGTAAGAAAGAAGTTAGAAAGAAGTAAGAAAGAAGTAAGAAAGAAGTAAGAAAGAAAAAAGAAAGATGTAAGAAAGAAGTAAGAAAGAAGTAAGAAAGAAGTAAGAAAGAAGAAAGAAGTAGTTAGAAAGAAGTAAGAAAAAAGTAAGAAAGAAGTAAGAAAGAAGTAAGGAAGAAGTAAGAAAGAAGTAAGAGAGAAGTAAGAAAGAAGTAAGAAAGAAGTAAGAAAGAAGTAAGAAAGAAGTAAGGAAGAAGTAAGAAAGAAGTAAGAGAGAAGTAAGAAAGAAGTAAGAAAGAAGTAAGAAAGAAGAAATAAAGAATAAAGAAAGAAGAAAGAAAGGAGAAAGAAAGAAGTAAGAAAGAAAGAAGTAAGAAAGAAGTAAGAAAAAAGTAAGAGAGAAGTAAGAAAGAAGTAAGAAAGAAGTAAGAAAGAAGAAATAAAGAATAAAGAAAGAAGAAAGAAAGGAGAAAGAAAGAAGTAAGAAAGAAAGAAGTAAGAAAGAAGTAAGAAAGTAGTAAGAAAGAAGTAAGAAAGAAGTAAGAAAGAAGTAAGAAGGAATGAAGAAAGAAGTAAGAAAGAAGTAAGAAAGAAGTAAGAAAGAAGTAAGAAAGAAGTAAGAAAGAAGTAAGAAGTAAGAAAGAAGTAAGAAAGAAGTAAGAAAGAAAGAAGAAAGAAGTAAGAAAGAAGTAAGAAAAGAGAAAGAAGTACGAAAGAAGTACGAAAGAAGTAAGAAAGAAAGAAGTAAGAAAGAAGTAAGAAAGAAGTAAGAAAGAAGTAAGAAAGAAGTAAGAAATAAGTAAGAAAGAAGTTAGAAAGAAGTAAGAAAGAAGTAAGAAAGAAGTAAGAAAGAAAGAAGGAAGAAGTAAGAAAGAAGTAAGAAAGAAGTAAGAAAGAAGTAAGAAAGAAGAAAAAAGTAGTTAGAAAGAAGTAAGAAAAAAGTAAGAAAGAAGTAAGAAAGAAGAAAGAAAGAAGAAAGAAAGAAAGAAGAAAGAATTAAGAAAGAAGTAAGAAAGAAGTGAGAAAGAAGAAAAGAAGAAGTTAGAAAGAAGTTAGAAAGAAGTAAGAAAGAAGTAAGAAAGAAGTAAGAAGGAATGAAGAAAGAAGTAAGAAAGAAGTAAGAAAGAAGAAAGAAAGAAGTAAGAAAGAAGAAATAAAGAAGTAAGAAAGAAGTAAGAAAGAAGTAAGAAAGAAAGAAGAAAGAAGTAAGAAAGAAGTAAGAAAGAAGTAAGAAAGAAGTAAGAAGGAATGAAGAAAGAAGTAAGAAAGAAGTAAGAAAGAAGAAAGAAAGAAGTAAGAAAGAAGAAATAAAGAAGTAAGAAAGAAGTAAGAAAGAAGTAAGAAAGAAGTAAGAAAGGAAGAAGAAAGAAGTAAGAAAGAAGTAAGAAAGAAGAAAGAAAGAAGAAAGAAAGAAGTAAGAAAGAAGAAAGAAAGAAGTAAGAAAGAAGTAAGAAAGAAGTAAGAAGGAATGAAGAAAGAAGTAAGAAAGAAGTAAGAAAGAAGTAAGAAAGAAAGAAGAAAAAAGTAAGAAAGAAGTAAGAAAGAAGTAAGAAAGAAGTAAGAAAGAAAGGAGAAAGAAGAAAGAAAGAAGAAAGAAAGAAGTTAGAAAGAAGTAAGAAAGAAGTAAGAAAGAAGTTAGAAAGAAGTAAGAAAGAAGTAAGAAAGAAGAAAGAAAGAAGAAAGAAAGAAGTAAGAAAGAATTAAGAAAGAAGTAAGAAAGAAGAAAGAAAGAAGTAAGAAGTAGTTAGAAAGAAGTAAGAAAAAAGTAAGAAAGAAGTAAGAAAGAAGAAAGAAAGAAGTAAGAAAGAAGAAAGAAAGAAAGAAGAAAGAAGTAAGAAAGAAGTAAGAAAGAAGTAAGAAAGAAGTAAGAAAGAAGAAAGAAAGAAGTAAGAAAGAAGTAAGAAAGAAGTAAGAAAGAAGTAAGAAAGAAGTTAGAAAGAAGTAAGAAAGAAGTAAGAAAGATTTAAGAAAGAAAGAAGAAAGATGTAAGAAAGAAGTAAGAAAGAAGTAAGAAAGAAGTAAGAAAGAAGAAAGAAGTAGTTAGAAAGAAGTAAGAAAAAAGTAAGAAAGAAGTAAGAAAGAAGAAAGAAAGAAGTAAGAAAGAAGAAAGAAAGAAAGAAGAAAGAAGTAAGAAAGAAGTAAGAAAGAAGTAAGAAAGAAGTAAGAAAGAAGAAAGAAAGAAGTAAGAAAGAAGAAAGAAAGAAGTAAGAAAGAAGTAAGAAAGAAGAAAGAAAGAAGTAAGAAAGAGGAAAGAAAGAAGTAAGAAAGAAGTAAGAAAGAAGTAAGAAAGAAGTAAGAAAGAAGTGAGAAAGAAGAAAAAAGAAGTTAGAAAGAAGTTAGAAAGAAGTAAGAAAGAAGTAAAAAGAAGCAAGAAGGAATGAAGAAAGAAGTAAGAAAGAAGTAAGAAAGAAGTAAGAAAGAAGTAAGAGAGAAGTAAGAAAGAAGTAAGAAAGAAGTAAGAAAGAAGAAAGAAAGAAGTAAGAAAGAAGAAAGAAAGAAGTAAGAAAGAAGTAAGAAAGAAGTAAGAAAGAAGTAAGAAAGAAGTAAGAAAGAAGTAAGAAGTAAGAAAGAAGTAAGAAAGAAGTAAGAAAGAAAGAAGAAAGAAGTAAGAAAGAAGTAAGAAAACAGAAAGAAGTACGAAAGAAGTACGAAAGAAGTAAGAAAGAAAGAAGTAAGAGAGAAGTAAGAAAGAAGTAAGAAAGAAGTAAGAAAGAAAGAAGGAAGAAGTAAGAAAGAAGTAAGAAAGAAGTAAGAAAGAAGTAAGAAAGAAGAAAGAAAGTAGTAAGAAAGAAGAAAGAAAGAAGTAAGAAAGAAAGAAGTAAGAAAGAAGTAAGAAAGAAGTAAGAAAGAAGTAAGAAAGAAGTAAGAAAGAAGTAAGAAGGAATGAAGAAAGAAGTAAGAAAGAAGTAAGAAAGAAGTAAGAAGGAATGAAGAAAGAAGTAAGAAAGAAAGAAGGAAGAAGTAAGAAAGAAGTAAGAAAGAAGTAAGAAAGAAGTAAGAAAGAAGAAAGAAAGAAGTAAGAAAGAAGAAAGAAAGAAGTAAGAAGGAATGAAGAAAGAAGCAAGAAAGAAGAAAGAAAGAAGTAAGAAAGAAGTAAGAAAGAAGTAAGAAAGAAGTATGAAAGAAGTAAGAGAGAAGAAAGAAAGAAGTAAGAAAGAAGTAAGAAAGAAGTAAGAAAGAAGTAAGAAAGAAAGAAGAAAAAAGTAAGAAAGAAGAAAGAAAGAAGTAAGAAAGAAGAAAGAAAGAAGTAAGAAAGAAGAAAGAAAGAAGTAAGAAAGAAGTAAGAAAGAAAGAAGTAAGAAAGAAGAAAGAAAGAAGTAAGAAAGAAGTAAGAAAGAAGTAAGAAAGAAGAAAAAAAGAAGTTAGAAAGAAGTAAGAAAGAAGTAAGAAAGAAGTAAGAAAGAAGTAAGAAAGAAGAAAGAAAGAAGAAAGAAAGAAAGAAGAAAGAATTAAGAAAGAAGTAAGAAAGAAGTAAGAGAGAAGTAAGAAAGTAAGAAAGAAGTAAGAAAGAAGTAAGAAAGAAGTAAGAAGGAATGAAGAAAGAAGAAAGAAGTAAGAAAGAAGAAAGAAAGAAGTGAGAAAGAAGAAAGAAAGAAGAAAGAAAGAAAGAAGAAAGAATTAAAAAGAAGAAAGAAGTAAGAAAGAAGTAAGAAAGAAGTAAGAAAGAAGTAAGAAAGAAGTAAGAAGGAATGAAGAAAGAAGTAAGAAAGAAGTAAGAAAGAAGAAAGAAAGAAGTAAGAAAGAAGAAAGAAAGAAGTAAGAAAGAAGTAAGAAAGAAGTAAGAAAGAAGTAAGAAAGAAGTAAGAAAGAAGTTAGAAAGAAGTAAGAAAGAAGTAAGAAAGAAGTAAGAAAGAAAGAAGAAAGAAGTAAGAAAGAAGTAAGAAAGAAGTAAGAAAGAAGTAAGAAAGAAGTAAGAAGGAATGAAGAAAGAAGTAAGAAAGAAGTAAGAAAGAAGAAAGAAAGAAGTAAGAAAGAAGAAATAAAGAAGTAAGAAAGAAGTAAGAAAGAAGTAAGAAAGAAGTAAGAAAGGAAGAAGAAAGAAGTAAGAAAGAAGAAAGAAAGAAGAAAGAAAGAAGTAAGAAAGAAGAAAGAAAGAAGTAAGAAAGAAGTAAGAAAGAAGTAAGAAGGAATGAAGAAAGAAGTAAGAAAGAAGTAAGAAAGAATTAAGAAAGAAAGAAGAAAAAAGTAAGAAAGAAGTAAGAAAGAAGTAAGAAAGAAAGGAGAAAGAAGAAAGAAAGAAGAAAGAAAGAAGTTAGAAAGAATTAAGAAAGAAGTAAGAAAGAAGTTAGAAAGAAGTAAGAAAGATGTTAGAAAGAAGTAAGAAAGAAGTAAGAAAGAAGAAAGAAAGAAGAAAGAAAGAAGTAAGAAAGAATTAAGAAAGAAGTAAGAAAGAAGTAAGAAAGAAGTAAGAAAGAAGTAAGAAAGAAGAAGGAATGAAAAAAGTAAGAAAGAAGTAAGAAAGAAAGAAGAAAGAAGAAAGAAAGAAGTAAGAAAGAAGTAAGAAAGAAGTAAGAAAGAACTAAGAAAGAAGTTAGAAATAAGTAAGAAAGAAGTAAGAAAGATTTAAAAAGAAAGAAGAAAGATGTAAGAAAGAAGTAAGAAAGAAGTAAGAAAGAAGTAAGAAAGAAGAAAGAAGTAGTTAGAAAGAAGTAAGAAAAAAGTAAGAAAGAAGTAAGAAAGAAGAAAGAAAGAAGTAAGAAAGAAGAAAGAAAGAAAGAAGAAAGAAGTAAGAAAGAAGTAAGAAAGAAGTAAGAAAGAAGTAAGAAAGAAGTAAGAAAGAAGTAAGAAAGATGTAAAAAGAAGTAAGAAGGAATGAAGAAAGAAGTAAGAAATAAGTAAGAAAGGCGTAAGAAAGAAGTAAGAAAGAAGTAAGAAAGAAGTAAGAAAGAAGTAAGAAAGAAGTAAGAAAGAAAGAAGAAAAAAGTAAGAAAGAAGTAAGAAAGAAGTAAGAAAGAAGAAAGAAAGAAGAAAGAAAGAAAGAAGAAAGAATTAAGAAAGAAGTAAGAAAGAAGTAAGAAGGAATGAAGAAAGAAGTAACAAAGAAGTAAGAAAGAAGTAAGAAAGAAGAAAGAAAGAAGAAAAAAGAAAGAAGAAAGAATTAAGAAAGAAGTAAGAAAGAAGTAAGAAAGAAGTAAGAAAGAAGTAAGAAATAAGTAAGAAAGAATTAAGAAGGAATGAAGAAAGAAGTAAGAAAGAAGTAAGAAAGAAGAAAGGAAGAAGTAAGAAAGAAGAAAGAAAGAAGTAAGAAAGAAGTAAGAAAGAAGTAAGAAAGAAGTAAGAAAGAAAGAAGAAAAAAGTAAGAAAGAAGTAAGAAAGAAGTAAGAAAGAAAAAAGAAAGAAGTAAGAAAGAAGAAAGAAAGAAGTAAGAAAGAAGTAAGAAAGAAGTAAGAAAGAAGAAAGAAAGAATAAGAAAGAAGAAAGAAGTAACAAAGAAGTAAGAAAGAAGTAAGAAAGAAGAAAGAAAGAAGAAAAAAGAAAGAAGAAAGAATTAAGAAAGAAGAAAGAAAGAAGTAAGAAAGAAGAAAGAAAGAAGTAAGAAAGAATGAAGTAAGAAAGAAGTAAGAAAGAAGTAAGAAAGTAGTAAGAAAGAAGTAAGAAAGAAGTAAGAAAGAAGTAAGAAGGAATGAAGAAAGAAGTAAGAAAGAAGTAAGAAAGAAGTAAGAAAGAAGTAAGAAAGAAATAAGAAAGAAGTAAGAAGTAAGAAAGAAGTAAGAAAGAAGTAAGAAAGAAAGAAGAAAGAAGTAAGAAAGAAGTAAGAAAACAGAAAGAAGTACGAAAGAAGTACGAAAGAAGTAAGAAAGAAAGAAGTAAGAGAGAAGTAAGAAAGAAGTAAGAAAGAAAGAAGGAAGAAGTAAGAAAGAAGTAAGAAAGAAGTAAGAAAGAAGTAAGAAAGAAGAAAGAAAGAAGTAAGAAAGAAGAAAGAAAGAAGTAAGAAAGAAAGAAGTAAGAAAGAAGTAAGAAAGAAGTAAGAAAGAAGTAAGAAAGAATGAAGAAAGAAGTAAGAAAGAAGTAAGAAAGAAGTAAGAAGGAATGAAGAAAGAAGTAAGAAAGAAGTAAGAAAGAAGTAAGAAAGAAGAAAGAAAGAAGTAAGAAAGTATAAAGAAAGAAGTAAGAAAGAAGTAAGAAAGAAGTAAGAAAGAAGAAAGAAGTAAGAAAGAAGTAAGAAGTAAGAAAGAAGTAAGAAAGAAGTAAGAAAGAAGTAAGAAAGAAAGAAGAAAGAAGTAAGAAAGAAGTAAGAAAAGAGAAAGAAGTACGAAAGAAGTACGAAAGAAGTAAGAAAGAAAGAAGTAAGAAAGAAGTAAGAAAGAAGTAAGAAAGAAGTAAGAAAGAAGTAAGAAAGAAGTAAGAAAGAAGTTAGAAAGAAGTAAGAAAGAAGAAAAAAGTAGTTAGAAAGAAGTAAGAATAAAGTAAGAAAGAAGTAAGAAAGAAGAAAGAAAGAAGAAAGAAAGAAAGAAGAAAGAATTAAGAAAGAAGTAAGAAAGAAGTGAGAAAGAAGAAAAAAAGAAGTTAGAAAGAAGTTAGAAAGAAGTAAGAAAGAAGTAAGAAAGAAGTAAGAAGGAATGAAGAAAGAAGTAAGAAAGAAGTAAGAAAGAAGAAAGAAAGAAGTAAGAAAGAAGTAAGAAGGAATGAAGAAAGAAGTAAGAAAGAAGTAAGAAAGAAGTAAGAAGGAATGAAGAAAGAAGTAAGAAAGAAGTAAGAAAGAAGTAAGAAAGAAGAAAGAAAGAAGTAAGAAAGTATAAAGAAAGAAGTAAGAAAGAAGTAAGAAAGAAGTAAGAAAGAAGTACGAAGGAATGAAGAAAGAAGTAAGAAAGAAGTAAGAAAGAAGTAAGAAGGAATGAAGAAAGAAGTAAGAAAGAAGTAAGAAAGAAGTAAGAAAGAAGAAAGAAAGAAGTAAGAAAGTATAAAGAAAGAAGTAAGAAAGAAGAAAGAAAGAAGTAAGAAAGAAGTAAGAAAGAAGTAAGAAAGAAGTATGAAAGAAGTAAGAAAGAAGAAAGAAAGAAGTAAGAAAGAAGTAAGAAAGAAGTAAGAAAGAAGTAAGAAAGAAAGAAGAAACAAGTAAGAAAGAAGAAAGAAAGAAGTAAGAAAGAAGAAAGAAAGAAGTAAGAAAGAAGAAAGAAAGAAGTAAGAAAGAAGTAAGAAAGAAAGAAGTAAGAAAGAAGAAAGAAAGAAGTAAGAAAGAAGTAAGAAAGAAGTAAGAAAGAAGAAAAAAAGAAGTTAGAAAGAAGTAAGAAAGAAGTAAGAAAGAAGTAAGAAAGAAGTAAGAAAGAAGAAAGAAAGAAGAAAGAAAGAAAGAAGAAAGAATTAAGAAAGAAGTAAGAAAGAAGTAAGAAAGAAGTAAGAAGTAAGAAAGAAGTAAGAAAGAAGTAAGAAAGAAAGAAGAAAGAAGTAAGAAAGAAGTAAGAAAACAGAAAGAAGTACGAAAGAAGTACGAAAGAAGTAAGAAAGAAAGAAGTAAGAGAGAAGTAAGAAAGAAGTAAGAAAGAAGTAAGAAAGAAAGAAGGAAGAAGTAAGAAAGAAGTAAGAAAGAAGTAAGAAAGAAGTAAGAAAGAAGAAAGAAAGAAGTAAGAAAGAAGAAAGAAAGAAGTAAGAAAGAAAGAAGTAAGAAAGAAGTAAGAAAGAAGTAAGAAAGAAGTAAGAAAGAAGTAAGAAAGAAGTAAGAAGGAATGAAGAAAGAAGTAAGAAAGAAGTAAGAAAGAAGTAAGAAGGAATGAAGAAAGAAGTAAGAAAGAAGTAAGAAAGAAGTAAGAAAGAAGAAAGAAAGAAGTAAGAAAGTATAAAGAAAGAAGTAAGAAAGAAGTAAGAAAGAAGTAAGAAAGAAGTAAGAAGGAATGAAGAAAGAAGCAAGAAAGAAGAAAGAAAGAAGTAAGAAAGAAGTAAGAAAGAAGTAAGAAAGAAGTATGAAAGAAGTAAGAGAGAAGAAAGAAAGAAGTAAGAAAGAAGTAAGAAAGAAGTAAGAAAGAAGTAAGAAAGAAAGAAGAAAAAAGTAAGAAAGAAGAAAGAAAGAAGTAAGAAAGAAGAAAGAAAGAAGTAAGAAAGAAGAAAGAAAGAAGTAAGAAAGAAGTAAGAAAGAAAGAAGTAAGAAAGAAGAAAGAAAGAAGTAAGAAAGAAGTAAGAAAGAAGTAAGAAAGAAGAAAAAAAGAAGTTAGAAAGAAGTAAGAAAGAAGTAAGAAAGAAGTAAGAAAGAAGTAAGAAAGAAGAAAGAAAGAAGAAAGAAAGAAAGAAGAAAGAATTAAGAAAGAAGTAAGAAAGAAGTAAGAGAGAAGTAAGAAAGTAAGAAAGAAGTAAGAAAGAAGTAAGAAAGAAGTAAGAAGGAATGAAGAAAGAAGAAAGAAGTAAGAAAGAAGAAAGAAAGAAGTGAGAAAGAAGAAAGAAAGAAGAAAGAAAGAAAGAAGAAAGAATTAAAAAGAAGAAAGAAGTAAGAAAGAAGTAAGAAAGAAGTAAGAAAGAAGTAAGAAAGAAGTAAGAAGGAATGAAGAAAGAAGTAAGAAAGAAGTAAGAAAGAAGAAAGAAAGAAGTAAGAAAGAAGAAATAAAGAAGTAAGAAAGAAGTAAGAAAGAAGTAAGAAAGAAGTAAGAAAGGAAGAAGAAAGAAGTAAGAAAGAAGTAAGAAAGAAGTAAGAAAGAAGAAAGAAAGAAGTAAGAAAGAAGAAAGAAAGAAGTAAGAAAGAAGTAAGAAAGAAGTAAGAAGGAATGAAGAAAGAAGTAAGAAAGAAGTAAGAAAGAATTAAGAAAGAAAGAAGAAAAAAGTAAGAAAGAAGTAAGAAAGAAGTAAGAAAGAAAGGAGAAAGAAGAAAGAAAGAAGAAAGAAAGAAGAAAGAAAGAAGTTAGAAAGAAGTAAGAAAGAAGTAAGAAAGAAGTTAGAAAGAAGTAAGAAAGATGTTAGACAGAAGTAAGAAAGAAGTAAGAAAGAAGAAAGAAAGAAGAAAGAAAGAAGTAAGAAAGAATTAAGAAAGAAGTAAGAAAGAAGTAAGAAAGAAGTAAGAAAGAAGTAAGAAAGAAGAAGGAATGAAAAAAGTAAGAAAGAAGTAAGAAAGAAAGAAGAAAGAAGAAAGAAAGAAGTAAGAAAGAAGTAAGAAAGGAGTAAGAAAGAACTAAGAAAGAAGTTAGAAATAAGTAAGAAAGAAGTAAGAAAGATTTAAAAAGAAAGAAGAAAGATGTAAGAAAGAAGTAAGAAAGAAGTAAGAAAGAAGTAAGAAAGAAGAAAGAAGTAGTTAGAAAGAAGTAAGAAAAAAGTAAGAAAGAAGTAAGAAAGAAGAAAGAAAGAAGTAAGAAAGAAGAAAGAAAGAAAGAAGAAAGAAGTAAGAAAGAAGTAAGAAAGAAGTAAGAAAGAAGTAAGAAAGAAGTAAGAAAGATGTAAAAAGAAGTAAGAAGGAATGAAGAAAGAAGTAAGAAATAAGTAAGAAAGGCGTAAGAAAGAAGTAAGAAAGAAGTAAGAAAGAAGTAAGAAAGAAGTAAGAAAGAAAGAAGAAAAAAGTAAGAAAGAAGTAAGAAAGAAGTAAGAAAGAAGAAAGAAAGAAGAAAGAAAGAAAGAAGAAAGAATTAAGAAAGAAGTAAGAAAGAAGTAAGAAGGAATGAAGAAAGAAGTAACAAAGAAGTAAGAAAGAAGTAAGAAAGAAGAAAGAAAGAAGAAAAAAGAAAGAAGAAAGAATTAAGAAAGAAGTAAGAAAGAAGTAAGAAAGAAGTAAGAAAGAAGTAAGAAATAAGTAAGAAAGAATTAAGAAGGAATGAAGAAAGAAGTAAGAAAGAAGTAAGAAAGAAGAAAGGAAGAAGTAAGAAAGAAGAAAGAAAGAAGTAAGAAAGAAGTAAGAAAGAAGTAAGAAAGAAGTAAGAAAGAAAGAAGAAAAAAGTAAGAAAGAAGTAAGAAAGAAGTAAGAAAGAAAAAAGAAAGAAGTAAGAAAGAAGAAAGAAAGAAGTAAGAAAGAAGTAAGAAAGAAGTAAGAAAGAAGAAAGAAAGAATAAGAAAGAAGAAAGAAGTAACAAAGAAGTAAGAAAGAAGTAAGAAAGAAGAAAGAAAGAAGAAAAAAGAAAGAAGAAAGAATTAAGAAAGAAGAAAGAAAGAAGTAAGAAAGAAGAAAGAAAGAAGTAAGAAAGAATGAAGTAAGAAAGAAGTAAGAAAGAAGTAAGAAAGTAGTAAGAAAGAAGTAAGAAAGAAGTAAGAAAGAAGTAAGAAGGAATGAAGAAAGAAGTAAGAAAGAAGTAAGAAAGAAGTAAGAAAGAAGTAAGAAAGAAATAAGAAAGAAGTAAGAAGTAAGAAAGAAGTAAGAAAGAAGTAAGAAAGAAAGAAGAAAGAAGTAAGAAAGAAGTAAGAAAACAGAAAGAAGTACGAAAGAAGTACGAAAGAAGTAAGAAAGAAAGAAGTAAGAGAGAAGTAAGAAAGAAGTAAGAAAGAAGTAAGAAAGAAAGAAGGAAGAAGTAAGAAAGAAGTAAGAAAGAAGTAAGAAAGAAGTAAGAAAGAAGAAAGAAAGAAGTAAGAAAGAAGAAAGAAAGAAGTAAGAAAGAAAGAAGTAAGAAAGAAGTAAGAAAGAAGTAAGAAAGAAGTAAGAAAGAATGAAGAAAGAAGTAAGAAAGAAGTAAGAAAGAAGTAAGAAGGAATGAAGAAAGAAGTAAGAAAGAAGTAAGAAAGAAGTAAGAAAGAAGAAAGAAAGAAGTAAGAAAGTATAAAGAAAGAAGTAAGAAAGAAGTAAGAAAGAAGTAAGAAAGAAGTAAGAAAGAAGTAAGAAAGAAGTAAGAAAGAAGTAAGAAAGAAGTAAGAAAGAAGTAAGAAGTAAGAAAGAAGTAAGAAAGAAGTAAGAAAGAAAGAAGAAAGAAGTAAGAAAGAAGTAAGAAAAGAGAAAGAAGTACGAAAGAAGTACGAAAGAAGTAAGAAAGAAAGAAGTAAGAAAGAAGTAAGAAAGAAGTACGAAAGAAGTAAGAAAGAAGTAAGAAATAAGTAAGAAAGAAGTTAGAAAGAAGTAAGAAAGAAGTAAGAAAGAAGTAAGAAAGAAAGAAGGAAGAAGTAAGAAAGAAGTAAGAAAGAAGTAAGAAAGAAGTAAGAAAGAAGTAAGAAAGAAGAAAAAATTAGTTAGAAAGAAGTAAGAATAAAGTAAGAAAGAAGTAAGAAAGAAGAAAGAAAGAAGAAAGAAAGAAAGAAGAAATAATTAAGAAAGAAGTAAGAAAGAAGTGAGAAAGAAGAAAAAAAGAAGTTAGAAAGAAGTTAGAAAGAAGTAAGAAAGAAGTAAGAAAGAAGTAAGAAGGAATGAAGAAAGAAGTAAGAAAGAAGTAAGAAAGAAGAAAGAAAGAAGTAAGAGAGAAGAAAGAAAGAAGTAAGAAAGAAGTAAGAAAGAAGTAAGAAAGAAGTAAGAAAGAAGTAAGAAAGAAGTAAGAAGGAATGAAGAAAGAAGTAAGAAAGAAGTAAGAAAGAAGTAAGAAGGAATGAAGAAAGAAGTAAGAAAGAAGTAAGAAAGAAGTAAGAAAGAAGAAAGAAAGAAGTAAGAAAGTATAAAGAAAGAAGTAAGAAAGAAGTAAGAAAGAAGTAAGAAAGAAGTAAGAAGGAATGAAGAAAGAAGTAAGAAAGAAGTAAGAAAGAAGTAAGAAGGAATGAAGAAAGAAGTAAGAAAGAAGTAAGAAAGAAGTAAGAAAGAAGAAAGAAAGAAGTAAGAAAGTATAAAGAAAGAAGTAAGAAAGAAGAAAGAAAGAAGTAAGAAAGAAGTAAGAAAGAAGTAAGAAAGAAGTATGAAAGAAGTAAGAAAGAAGAAAGAAAGAAGTAAGAAAGAAGTAAGAAAGAAGTAAGAAAGAAGTAAGAAAGAAAGAAGAAAAAAGTAAGAAAGAAGAAAGAAAGAAGTAAGAAAGAAGAAAGAAAGAAGTAAGAAAGAAGAAAGAAAGAAGTAAGAAAGAAGTAAGAAAGAAAGAAGTAAGAAAGAAGAAAGAAAGAAGTAAGAAAGAAGTAAGAAAGAAGTAAGAAAGAAGAAAAAAAGAAGTTAGAAAGAAGTAAGAAAGAAGTAAGAAAGAAGTAAGAAAGAAGTAAGAAAGAAGAAAGAAAGAAGAAAGAAAGAAAGAAGAAAGAATTAAGAAAGAAGTAAGAAAGAAGTAAGAGAGAAGTAAGAAAGTAAGAAAGAAGTAAGAAAGAAGTAAGAAAGAAGTAAGAAGGAATGAAGAAAGAAGAAAGAAGTAAGAAAGAAGAAAGAAAGAAGTAAGAAAGAAGAAATAAAGAAGTAAGAAAGAAGTAAGAAAGAATTAAGAAAGAAGTAAGAAAGAAAGAAGAAAGAAGTAAGAAAGAAGTAAGAAAGAAGAAAGAAAGAAGAAAGAAAGAAGTAAGAAAGAAGAAAGAAAGAAGTAAGAAAGAAGAAAGAAAGAAGTAAAAAAGAAGTAAGAAAGAAGTAAGAAAGAAGTAAGAAAGAAGTAAGAAAGAAGTAAGAAAGAAGTAAGAAAGAAGAAAGAAAGAAGAAAGAAAGAAAGAAGAAAGAATTAAAAAGAAGAAAGAAGTAAGAAAGAAGTAAGAAAGAAGTAAGAAAGAAGTAAGAAAGAAGTAAGAAGGAATGAAGAAAGAAGTAAGAAAGAAGTAAGAAAGAAGAAAGAAAGAAGTAAGAAAGAAGAAAGAAAGAAGTAAGAAAGAAGTAAGAAAGAAGTAAGAAAGAAGTAAGAAAGTAGTAAGAAAGAAGTTAGAAAGAAGTAAGAAAGAAGTAAGAAAGAAGTAAGAAAGAAAGAAGAAAGAAGTAAGAAAGAAGTAAGAAAGAAGTAAGAAAGAAGTAAGAAAGAAGTAAGAAGGAATGAAGAAAGAAGTAAGAAAGAAGTAAGAAAGAAGAAAGAAAGAAGTAAGAAAGAAGAAATAAAGAAGTAAGAAAGAAGTAAGAAAGAAGTAAGAAAGAAGTAAGAAAGGAAGAAGAAAGAAGTAAGAAAGAAGTAAGAAAGAAGAAAGAAAGAAGAAAGAAAGAAGTAAGAAAGAAGAAAGAAAGAAGTAAGAAAGAAGTAAGAAAGAAGTAAGAAGGAATGAAGAAAGAAGTAAGAAAGAAGTAAGAAAGTATTAAGAAAGAAAGAAGAAAAAAGTAAGAAAGAAGTAAGAAAGAAGTAAGAAAGAAAGGAGAAAGAAGAAAGAAAGAAGAAAGAAAGAAGTTAGAAAGAAGTCAGAAAGAAGTAAGAAAGAAGTTAGAAAGAAGTAAGAAAGATGTTAGAAAGAAGTAAGAAAGAAGTAAGAAAGAAGAAAGAAAGAAGAAAGAAAGAAGTAAGAAAGAATTAAGAAAGAAGTAAGAAAGAAGTAAGAAAGAAGTAAGAAAGAAGTAAGAAAGAAAGAAGAAAGAAGAAACAAAGAAGTAAGAAAGAAGTAAGAAAGAAGTAAGAAAGAACTAAGAAAGAAGTTAGAAATAAGTAAGAAAGAAGTAAGAAAGATTTAAAAAGAAAGAAGAAAGATGTAAGAAAGAAGTAAGAAAGAAGTAAGAAAGAAGTAAGAAAGAAGAAAGAAGTAGTTAGAAAGAAGTAAGAAAAAAGTAAGAAAGAAGTAAGAAAGAAGAAAGAAAGAAGTAAGAAAGAAGAAAGAAAGAAAGAAGAAAGAAGTAAGAAAGAAGTAAGAAAGAAGTAAGAAAGAAGTAAGAAAGAAGTAAGAAAGATGTAAAAAGAAGTAAGAAGGAATGAAGAAAGAAGTAAGAAAGAAGTAAGAAAGAAGTAAGAAAGAAGTAAGAGAGAAGTAAGAAAGAAGTAAGAAAGAAGTAAGAAAGAAGAAAGAAAGAAGTAAGAAAGAAGAAAGAAAGAAGTAAGAAAGAATGAAGTAAGAAAGAAGTAAGAAAGAAGTAAGAAAGTAGTAAGAAAGAAGTAAGAAAGAAGTAAGAAAGAAGTAAGAAGGAATGAAGAAAGAAGTAAGAAAGAAGTAAGAAAGAAGTAAGAAAGAAGTAAGAAAGAAATAAGAAAGAAGTAAGAAGTAAGAAAGAAGTAAGAAAGAAGTAAGAAAGAAAGAAGAAAGAAGTAAGAAAGAAGTAAGAAAACAGAAAGAAGTACGAAAGAAGTACGAAAGAAGTAAGAAAGAAAGAAGTAAGAGAGAAGTAAGAAAGAAGTAAGAAAGAAGTAAGAAAGAAAGAAGGAAGAAGTAAGAAAGAAGTAAGAAAGAAGTAAGAAAGAAGTAAGAAAGAAGAAAGAAAGAAGTAAGAAAGAAGAAAGAAAGAAGTAAGAAAGAAAGAAGTAAGAAAGAAGTAAGAAAGAAGTAAGAAAGAAGTAAGAAAGAAGTAAGAAAGAATGAAGAAAGAAGTAAGAAAGAAGTAAGAAAGAAGTAAGAAGGAATGAAGAAAGAAGTAAGAAAGAAGTAAGAAAGAAGTAAGAAAGAAGAAAGAAAGAAGTAAGAAAGTATAAAGAAAGAAGTAAGAAAGAAGTAAGAAAGAAGTAAGAAAGAAGTAAGAAAGAAGTAAGAAAGAAGAAAGAAAGAAGTAAGAAAGTATAAAGAAAGAAGTAAGAAAGAAGTAAGAAAGAAGTAAGAAAGAAGTAAGAAAGAAGTAAGAAAGAAGTAAGAAAGAAGTAAGAAAGAAGTAAGAAGTAAGAAAGAAGTAAGAAAGAAGTAAGAAAGAAAGAAGAAAGAAGTAAGAAAGAAGTAAGAAAAGAGAAAGAAGTACGAAAGAAGTACGAAAGAAGTAAGAAAGAAAGAAGTAAGAAAGAAGTAAGAAAGAAGTAAGAAAGAAGTAAGAAAGAAGTAAGAAATAAGTAAGAAAGAAGTTAGAAAGAAGTAAGAAAGAAGTAAGAAAGAAGTAAGAAAGAAAGAAGGAAGAAGTAAGAAAGAAGTAAGAAAGAAGTAAGAAAGAAGTAAGAAAGAAGTAAGAAAGAAGAAAAAAGTAGTTAGAAAGAAGTAAGAATAAAGTAAGAAAGAAGTAAGAAAGAAGAAAGAAAGAAGAAAGAAAGAAAGAAGAAAGAATTAAGAAAGAAGTAAGAAAGAAGTGAGAAAGAAGAAAAAAAGAAGTTAGAAAGAAGTTAGAAAGAAGTAAGAAAGAAGTAAGAAAGAAGTAAGAAGGAATGAAGAAAGAAGTAAGAAAGAAGTAAGAAAGAAGAAAGAAAGAAGTAAGAAAGAAGAAATAAAGAAGTAAGAAAGAAGTAAGAAAGAAGTAAGAAAGAAAGAAGAAAGAAGTAAGAAAGAAGTAAGAAAGAAGTAAGAAAGAAGTAAGAAAGAAGTAAGAAGGAATGAAGAAAGAAGTAAGAAAGAAGTAAGAAAGAAGTAAGAAAGAAAGAAGAAAAAAGTAAGAAAGAAGTAAGAAAGTAGTAAGAAAGAAGTAAGAAAGAAAGGAGAAAGAAGAAAGAAAGAAGAAAGAAAGAAGTTAGAAAGAAGTAAGAAAGAAGTAAGAAAGAAGTTAGAAAGAAGTAAGAAAGAAGTAAGAAAGAAGAAAGAAAGAAGAAAGAAAGAAGTAAGAAAGAATTAAGAAAGAAGTAAGAAAGAAGTAAGAAAGAAGTAAGAAAGAAGTAAGAAAGAAGTAAGAAAGAAGTAAGAAGGAATGAAAAAAGTAAGAAAGAAGTAAGAAAGAAAGAAGAAAGAAGTAAGAAAGAAGTAAGAAAGAAGTAAGAAAGAAGTAAGAAAGAAGTAAGAAAGAAGTAAGAAAGAAGTAAGAAAGAAGTAAGAAAGAAGTAAGAAAGAAGTAAGAAGGAATGAAAAAAGTAAGAAAGTAAGAAAGAAAGAAGAAAGAAGTAAGAAAGAAGTAAGAAAGAAGTTAGAAAGAAGTAAGAAAGAAGTAAGAAAGATTTAAGAAAGAAAGAAGAAAGATGTAAGAAAGAAGTAAGAAAGAAGTAAGAAAGAAGTAAGAAAGAAGAAAGAAGTAGTTAGAAAGAAGTAAGAAAAAAGTAAGAAAGAAGTAAGAAAGAAGAAAGAAAGAAGTAAGAAAGAAGAAAGAAAGAAAGAAGAAAGAAGTAAGAAAGAAGTAAGAAAGAAGTAAGAAAGAAGTAAGAAAGAAGAAAGAAAGAAGTAAGAAAGGAGAAAGAAAGAAGTAAGAAAGAAGTAAGAAAGAAGAAAGAAAGAAGTAAGAAAGAAGAAAGAAAGAAGTAAGAAAGAAGTAAGAAAGAAGTAAGAAAGAAGTAAGAGAGAAGTAAGAAAGAAGTAAGAAAGAAGTAAGAAAGAAGAAAGAAAGAAGTAAGAAAGAAGAAAGAAAGAAGTAAGAAAGAAGTAAGAAAGAAGTAAGAAAGAAGTAAGAAAGAAGTAAGAAAGAAGTAAGAAGTAAGAAAGAAGTAAGAAAGAAGTAAGAAAGAAAGAAGAAAGAAGTAAGAAAGAAGTAAGAAAACAGAAAGAAGTACGAAAGAAGTACGAAAGAAGTAAGAAAGAAAGAAGTAAGAGAGAAGTAAGTAAGAAGTAAGAAAGAAGTAAGAAAGAAAGAAGGAAGAAGTAAGAAAGAAGTAAGAAAGAAGTAAGAAAGAAGTAAGAAAGAAGAAAGAAAGAAGTAAGAAAGAAGAAAGAAAGAAGTAAGAAAGAAAGAAGTAAGAAAGAAGTAAGAAAGAAGTAAGAAACAAGTAAGAAAGAAGTAAGAAAGAAGTAAGAAGGAATGAAGAAAGAAGTAAGAAAGAAGTAAGAAAGAAGTAAGAAGGAATGAAGAAAGAAGTAAGAAAGAAGTAAGAAAGAAGTAAGAAAGAAGAAAGAAAGAAGTAAGAAAGGAAGAAGAAAGAAGTAAGAAAGAAGTAAGAAAGAAGAAAGAAAGAAGAAAGAAAGAAGTAAGAAAGAAGTAAGAAAGAAGTAAGAAAGAAGTAAGAAAGAAGTAAGAAGGAATGAAGAAAGAAGTAAGAAAGAAGTAAGAAAGTATTAAGAAAGAAAGTAGAAAAAAGTAAGAAAGAAGTAAGAAAGAAGTAAGAAAGAAAGGAGAAAGAAGAAAGAAAGAAGAAAGAAAGAAGTTAGAAAGAAGTAAGAAAGAAGTAAGAAAGAAGTTAGAAAGAAGTAAGAAAGATGTTAGAAAGAAGTAAGAAAGAAGTAAGAAAGAAGAAAGAAAGAAGAAAGAAAGAAGTAAGAAAGAATTAAGAAAGAAGTAAGAAAGAAGTAAGAAAGAAGTAAGAAAGAAGTAAGAAAGAAAGAAGAAAGAAGAAAGAAAGAAGTAAGAAAGAAGTAAGAAAGAAGTAAGAAAGAACTAAGAAAGAAGTTAGAAATAAGTAAGAAAGAAGTAAGAAAGATTTAAAAAGAAAGAAGAAAGATGTAAGAAAGAAGTAAGAAAGAAGTAAGAAAGAAGTAAGAAAGAAGAAAGAAGTAGTTAGAAAGAAGTAAGAAAAAAGTAAGAAAGAAGTAAGAAAGAAGAAAGAAAGAAGTAAGAAAGAAGAAAGAAAGAAAGAAGAAAGAAGTAAGAAAGAAGTAAGAAAGAAGAAAGAAAGAAGTAAGAAAGAAGTAAGAAAGATGTAAAAAGAAGTAAGAAGGAATGAAGAAAGAAGTAAGAAAGAAGTTAGAAAGAAGTAAGAAAGAAGTAAGAGAGAAGTAAGAAAGAAGTAAGAAAGAAGTAAGAAAGAAGAAAGAAAGAAGTAAGAAAGAAGAAAGAAAGAAGTAAGAAAGAATGAAGTAAGAAAGAAGTAAGAAAGAAGTAAGAAAGTAGTAAGAAAGAAGTAAGAAAGAAGTAAGAAAGAAGTAAGAAGGAATGAAGAAAGAAGTAAGAAAGAAGTAAGAAAGAAGTAAGAAAGAAGTAAGAAAGAAATAAGAAAGAAGTAAGAAGTAAGAAAGAAGTAAGAAAGAAGTAAGAAAGAAAGAAGAAAGAAGTAAGAAAGAAGTAAGAAAACAGAAAGAAGTACGAAAGAAGTACGAAAGAAGTAAGAAAGAAAGAAGTAAGAGAGAAGTAAGAAAGAAGTAAGAAAGAAGTAAGAAAGAAAGAAGGAAGAAGTAAGAAAGAAGTAAGAAAGAAGTAAGAAAGAAGAAAGAAAGAAGTAAGAAAGAAGAAAGAAAGAAGTAAGAAAGAAAGAAGTAAGAAAGAAGTAAGAAAGAAGTAAGAAAGAAGTAAGAAAGAAGTAAGAAAGAATGAAGAAAGAAGTAAGAAAGAAGTAAGAAAGAAGTAAGAAGGAATGAAGAAAGAAGTAAGAAAGAAGTAAGAAAGAAGTAAGAAAGAAGAAAGAAAGAAGTAAGAAAGTATAAAGAAAGAAGTAAGAAAGAAGTAAGAAAGAAGTAAGAAAGAAGTAAGAAAGAAGTAAGAAAGAAGTAAGAAAGAAGTAAGAAAGAAGTAAGAAGTAAGAAAGAAGTAAGAAAGAAGTAAGAAAGAAAGAAGAAAGAAGTAAGAAAGAAGTAAGAAAAGAGAAAGAAGTACGAAAGAAGTACGAAAGAAGTAAGAAAGAAAGAAGTAAGAAAGAAGTAAGAAAGAAGTAAGAAAGAAGTAAGAAAGAAGTAAGAAATAAGTAAGAAAGAAGTTAGAAAGAAGTAAGAAAGAAGTAAGAAAGAAGTAAGAAAGAAAGAAGGAAGAAGTAAGAAAGAAGTAAGAAAGAAGTAAGAAAGAAGTAAGAAAGAAGTAAGAAAGAAGAAAAAAGTAGTTAGAAAGAAGTAAGAATAAAGTAAGAAAGAAGTAAGAAAGAAGAAAGAAAGAAGAAAGAAAGAAAGAAGAAAGAATTAAGAAAGAAGTAAGAAAGAAGTGAGAAAGAAGAAAAAAAGAAGTTAGAAAGAAGTTAGAAAGAAGTAAGAAAGAAGTAAGAAAGAATTAAGAAGGAATGAAGAAAGAAGTAAGAAAGAAGTAAGAAAGAAGAAAGAAAGAAGTAAGAAAGAAGAAATAAAGAAGTAAGAAAGAAGTAAGAAAGAAGTAAGAAAGAAAGAAGAAAGAAGTAAGAAAGAAGTAAGAAAGAAGTAAGAAAGAAGTAAGAAAGAAGTAAGAAGGAATGAAGAAAGAAGTAAGAAAGAAGTAAGAAAGAAGTAAGAAAGAAAGAAGAAAAAAGTAAGAAAGAAGTAAGAAAGAAGTAAGAAAGAAGTAAGAAAGAAAGGAGAAAGAAGAAAGAAAGAAGAAAGAAAGAAGTTAGAAAGAAGTAAGAAAGAAGTAAGAAAGAAGTTAGAAAGAAGTAAGAAAGAAGTAAGAAAGAAGAAAGAAAGAAGAAAGAAAGAAGTAAGAAAGAATTAAGAAAGAAGTAAGAAAGAAGTAAGAAAGAAGTAAGAAAGAAGTAAGAAAGAAGTAAGAAGGAATGAAAAAAGTAAGAAAGAAGTAAGAAAGAAAGAAGAAAGAAGTAAGAAAGAAGTAAGAAAGAAGTAAGAAAGAAGTAAGAAAGAAGTTAGAAAGAAGTAAGAAAGAAGTAAGAAAGATTTAAGAAAGAAAGAAGAAAGATGTAAGAAAGAAGTAAGAAAGAAGTAAGAAAGAAGTAAGAAAGAAGAAAGAAGTAGTTAGAAAGAAGTAAGAAAAAAGTAAGAAAGAAGTAAGAAAGAAGAAAGAAAGAAGTAAGAAAGAAGAAAGAAAGAGAGAAGAAAGAAGTAAGAAAGAAGTAAGAAAGAAGTAAGAAAGAAGTAAGAAAGAAGAAAGAAAGAAGTAAGAAAGAAGAAAGAAAGAAGTAAGAAAGAAGAAAGAAAGAAGTAAGAAAGAAGTAAGAAAGAAGAAAGAAAGAAGTAAGAAAGAAGAAAGAAAGAAGTAAGAAAGAAGTAAGAAAGAAGTAAGAAAGAAGTAAGAAAGAAGTGAGAAAGAAGAAAAAAAGAAGTTAGAAAGAAGTTAGAAAGAAGTAAGAAAGAAGTAAAAAGAAGCAAGAAGGAATGAAGAAAGAAGTAAGAAAGAAGTAAGAAAGAAGTAAGAAATAAGTAAGAAAGAAGTAAGAAAGAAGTAAGAGAGAAGTAAGAAAGAAGTAAGAAAGAAGTAAGAAAGAAGAAAGAAAGAAGTAAGAAAGAAGAAAGAAAGAAGTAAGAAAGAAGTAAGAAAGAAGTAAGAAAGAAGTAAGAAAGAAGTAAGAAAGAAGTAAGAAGTAAGAAAGAAGTAAGAAAGAAGTAAGAAAGAAAGAAGAAAGAAGTAAGAAAGAAGTAAGAAAACAGAAAGAAGTACGAAAGAAGTACAAAAGAAGTAAGAAAGAAAGAAGTAAGAGAGAAGTAAGTAAGAAGTAAGAAAGAAGTAAGAAAGAAAGAAGGAAGAAGTAAGAAAGAAGTAAGAAAGAAGTAAGAAAGAAGTAAGAAAGAAGAAAGAAAGAAGTAAGAAAGAAGAAAGAAAGAAGTAAGAAAGAAAGAAGTAAGAAAGAAGTAAGAAAGAAGTAAGAAAGAAGTAAGAAAGAAGTAAGAAAGAAGTAAGAAGGAATGAAGAAAGAAGTAAGAAAGAAGTAAGAAAGAAGTAAGAAGGAATGAAGAAAGAAGTAAGAAAGAAGTAAGAAAGAAGTAAGAAAGAAGAAAGAAAGAAGTAAGAACGTATAAAGAAAGAAGTAAGAAAGAAGTAAGAAAGAAGTAAGAAAGAAGTAAGAAGGAATGAAGAAAGAAGCAAGAAAGAAGAAAGAAAGAAGTAAGAAAGAAGTAAGAAAGAAGTAAGAAAGAAGTATGAAAGAAGTAAGAAAGAAGAAAGAAAGAAGTAAGAAAGAAGTAAGAAAGAAGTAAGAAAGAAGTAAGAAAGAAAGAAGAAAAAAGTAAGAAAGAAGAAAGAAAGAAGTAAGAAAGAAGAAAGAAAGAAGTAAGAAAGAAGTAAGAAAGAAGTAAGAAAGAAGAAAGAAAGAAGAAAGAAAGAAAGAAGAAAGAATTAAGAAAGAAGTAAGAAAGAAGTAAGAGAGAAGTAAGAAAGTAAGAAAGAAGTAAGAAAGAAGTAAGAAAGAAGTAAGAAGGAATGAAGAAAGAAGAAAGAAGTAAGAAAGAAGAAAGAAAGAAGTAAGAAAGAAGAAATAAAGAAGTAAGAAAGAAGTAAGAAAGAATTAAGAAAGAAGTAAGAAAGAAAGAAGAAAGAAGTAAGAAAGAAGTAAGAAAGAAGAAAGAAAGAAGAAAGAAAGAAGTAAGAAAGAAGAAAGAAAGAAGTAAGAAAGAAGAAAGAAAGAAGTAAGAAAGAAGTAAGAAAGAAGTAAGAAAGAAGTAAGAAAGAAGTAAGAAAGAAGTAAGAAAGAAGTAAGAAAGAAGAAAGAAAGAAGAAAGAAAGAAAGAAGAAAGAATTAAAAAGAAGAAAGAAGTAAGAAAGAAGTAAGAAAGAAGTAAGAAAGAAGTAAGAAGGAATGAAGAAAGAAGTAAGAAAGAAGTAAGAAAGAAGAAAGAAAGAAGTAAGAAAGAAGAAAGAAAGAAGTAAGAAAGAAGTAAGAAAGAAGTAAGAAAGAAGTAAGAAAGAAGTAAGAAAGAAGTTAGAAAGAATTAAGAAAGAAGTAAGAAAGAAGTAAGAAAGAAAGAAGAAAGAAGTAAGAAAGAAGTAAGAAAGAAGTAAGAAAGAAGTAAGAAAGAAGTAAGAAGGAATGAAGAAAGAAGTAAGAAAGAAGTAAGAAAGAAGAAAGAAAGAAGTAAGAAAGAAGAAATAAAGAAGTAAGAAAGAAGTAAGAAAGAAGTAAGAAAGAAGTAAGAAAGGAAGAAGAAAGAAGTAAGAAAGAAGTAAGAAAGGAAGAAGAAAGAAGTAAGAAAGAAGTAAGAAAGAAGTAAGAAAGAAGAAAGAAAGAAGTAAGAAAGAAGAAAGAAAGAAGTAAGAAAGAAGTAAGAAAGAAGAAGGAATGAAGAAAGAAGTAAGAAAGAAGTAAGAAAGAATTAAGAAAGAAAGAAGAAAAAAGTAAGAAAGAAGTAAGAAAGAAGTAAGAAAGAAAGGAGAAAGAAGAAAGAAAGAAGAAAGAAAGAAGTTAGAAAGAAGTAAGAAAGAAGTAAGAAAGAAGTTAGAAAGAAGTAAGAAAGATGTTAGAAAGAAGTAAGAAAGAAGTAAGAAAGAAGAAAGAAAGAAGAAAGAAAGAAGTAAGAAAGAATTAAGAAAGAAGTAAGAAAGAAGTAAGAAAGAAGTAAGAAAGAAGTAAGAAAGAAGTAAGAAAGAAGAAGGAATGAAAAAAGTAAGAAAGAAGTAAGAAAGAAAGAAGAAAGAAGTAAGAAAGAAGTAAGAAAGAAGTAAGA
This sequence comes from Columba livia, assembly GCF_036013475.1. Lineage (NCBI taxonomy): Eukaryota > Metazoa > Chordata > Aves > Columbiformes > Columbidae > Columba > Columba livia. Next base: position 51,821 of record NW_027043460.1, read on the forward strand.
AAGAAGTAAGAAAGAACTAAGAAAGAAGTTAGAAATAAGTAAGAAAGAAGTAAGAAAGATTTAAGAAAGAAAGAAGAAAGATGTAAGAAAGAAGTAAGAAAGAAGTAAGAAAGAAGTAAGAAAGAAGAAAGAAGTAGTTAGAAAGAAGTAAGAAAAAAGTAAGAAAGAAGTAAGAAAGAAGAAAGAAAGAAGTAAGAAAGAAGAAAGAAAGAAAGAAGAAAGAAGTAAGAAAGAAGTAAGAAAGAAGTAAGAAAGAAGTAAGAAAGAAGTAAGAAAGAAGTAAAAAGAAGTAAGAAGGAATGAAGAAAGAAGTAAGAAAGAAGTAAGAAAGAAGTAAGAAAGAAGTAAGAGAGAAGTAAGAAAGAAGTAAGAAAGAAGTAAGAAAGAAGAAAGAAGAAGTAAGAAAGAAGAAAGAAAGAAGTAAGAAAGAATGAAGTAAGAAAGAAGTAAGAAAGAAGTAAGAAAGTAGTAAGAAAGAAGTAAGAAAGAAGTAAGAAAGAAGTAAGAAGGAATGAAGAAAGAAGTAAGAAAGAAGTAAGAAAGAAGTAAGAAAGAAGTAAGAAAGAAATAAGAAAGAAGTAAGAAGTAAGAAAGAAGTAAGAAAGAAGTAAGAAAGAAAGAAGAAAGAAGTAAGAAAGAAGTAAGAAAACAGAAAGAAGTACGAAAGAAGTACGAAAGAAGTAAGAAAGAAAGAAGTAAGAGAGAAGTAAGAAAGAAGTAAGAAAGAAGTAAGAAAGAAAGAAGGAAGAAGTAAGAAAGAAGTAAGAAAGAAGTAAGAAAGAAGTAAGAAAGAAGAAAGAAAGAAGTAAGAAAGAAGAAAGAAGTAAGAAAGAAAGAAGTAAGAAAGAAGTAAGAAAGAAGTAAGAAAGAAGTAAGAAAGAAGTAAGAAAGAATGAAGAAAGAAGTAAGAAAGAAGTAAGAAAGAAGTAAGAAGGAATGAAGAAAGAAGTAAGAAAGAAGTAAGAAAGAAGTAAGAAAGAAGAAAGAAAGAAGTAAGAAAGTATAAAGAAAGAAGTAAGAAAGAAGTAAGAAAGAAGTAAGAAAGAAGTAAGAAGGAATGAAGAAAGAAGCAAGAAAGAAGAAAGAAAGAAGTAAGAAAGAAGTAAGAAAGAAGTAAGGAAAGAAGTATGAAAGAAGTAAGAAAGAAGAAAGAAAGAAGTAAGAAAGAAGTAAGAAAGAAGTAAGAAAGAAGTAAGAAAGAAAGAAGAAAAAAGTAAGAAAGAAGTAAGAAAGAAGTAAGAAAGAAGAAAGAAAGAAGTAAGAAAGTATAAAGAAAGAAGTAAGAAAGAAGTAAGAAAGAAGTAAGAAAGAAGTAAGAAGGAATGAAGAAAGAAGCAAGAAAGAAGAAAGAAAGAAGTAAGAAAGAAGTAAGAAAGAAGTAAGAAAGAAGTAAGAAAGAAGAAAAAAAGAAGTTAGAAAGAAGTAAGAAAGAAGTAAGAAAGAAGAAAGAAAGAAGAAAGAAAGAAGTAAGAAAGAAGAAAGAAAGAAGTAAGAAAGAAGAAAGAAAGAAGTAAGAAAGAAGTAAGAAAGAAGTAAGAAAGAAGTAAGAAAGAAGTAAGAAAGAAGAAAGAAAGAAGAAAGAAAGAAAGAAGAAAGAATTAAAAAGAAGAAAGAAGTAAGAAAGAAGTAAGAAAGAAGTAAGAAAGAAGTAAGAAGGAATGAAGAAAGAAGTAAGAAAGAAGTAAGAAAGAAGAAAGAAAGAAGTAAGAAAGAAGAAAGAAAGAAGTAAGAAAGAAGTAAGAAAGAAGTAAGAAAGAAGTAAGAAAGAAGTAAGAAAGAAGTTAGAAAGAAGTAAGAAAGAAGTAAGAAAGAAGTAAGAAAGAAAGAAGAAAGAAGTAAGAAAGAAGTAAGAAAGAAGTAAGAAAGAAGTAAGAAAGAAGTAAGAAGGAATGAAGAAAGAAGTAAGAAAGAGTAAGAAAGAAGAAGAAAGAAGTAAGAAAGAAGAAATAAAGAAGTAAGAAAGAAGTAAGAAAGAAGTAAGAAAGAAGTAAGAAAGGAAGAAGAAAGAAGTAAGAAAGAAGTAAGAAAGGAAGAAGAAAGAAGTAAGAAAGAAGTAAGAAAGAAGAAAGAAAGAAGAAAGAAAGAAGTAAGAAAGAAGAAAGAAAGAAGTAAGAAAGAAGTAAGAAAGAAGAAGGAATGAAGAAAGAAGTAAGAAAGAAGTAAGAAAGATTAAGAAAGAAAGAAGAAAAAAGTAAGAAAGAAGTAAGAAAGAAGTAAGAAAGAAAGGAGAAAGAAGAAAGAAAGAAGAAAGAAAGAAGTTAGAAAGAAGTAAGAAAGAAGTAAGAAAGAAGTTAGAAAGAAGTAAGAAAGATGTTAGAAAGAAGTAAGAAAGAAGTAAGAAAGAAGAAAGAAAGAAGAAAGAAAGAAGTAAGAAAGAATTAAGAAAGAAGTAAGAAAGAAGTAAGAAAGAAGTAAGAAAGAAGTAAGAAAGAAGTAAGAAAGAAGAAGGAATGAAAAAAGTAAGAAAGAAGTAAGAAAGAAAGAAGAAAGAAGTAAGAAAGAAGTAAGAAAGAAGTAAGAAAGAAGTAAGAAAGAACTAAGAAAGAAGTTAGAAATAAGTAAGAAAGAAGTAAGAAAGATTTAAGAAAGAAAGAAGAAAGATGTAAGAAAGAAGTAAGAAAGAAGTAAGAAAGAAGAAAGAAGTAGTTAGAAAGAAGTAAGAAAAAAGTAAGAAAGAAGTAAGAAAGAAGAAGAAAGAAGTAAGAAAGAAGAAAGAAAGAAAGAAGAAAGAAGTAAGAAAGAAGTAAGAAAGAAGTAAGAAAGAAGTAAGAAAGAAGTAAGAAAGAAGTAAGAAAGAAGTAAAAAGAAGTAAGAAGGAATGAAGAAAGAAGTAAGAAAGAAGTAAGAAAGAAGTAAGAAAGAAGTAAGAGAGAAGTAAGAAAGAAGTAAGAAAGAAGTAAGAAAGAAGAAAGAAGAAGTAAGAAAGAAGAAAGAAAGAAGTAAGAAAGAATGAAGTAAGAAAGAAGTAAGAAAGAAGTAAGAAAGTAGTAAGAAAGAAGTAAGAAAGAAGTAAGAAAGAAGTAAGAAGGAATGAAGAAAGAAGTAAGAAAGAAGTAAGAAAGAAGTAAGAAAGAAGTAAGAAAGAAATAAGAAAGAAGTAAGAAGTAAGAAAGAAGTAAGAAAGAAGTAAGAAAGAAAGAAGAAAGAAGTAAGAAAGAAGTAAGAAAACAGAAAGAAGTACGAAAGAAGTACGAAAGAAGTAAGAAAGAAAGAAGTAAGAGAGAAGTAAGAAAGAAGTAAGAAAGAAGTAAGAAAGAAAGAAGGAAGAAGTAAGAAAGAAGTAAGAAAGAAGTAAGAAAGAAGAAAGAAAGAAGTAAGAAAGAAGAAAGAAGTAAGAAAGAAAGAAGTAAGAAAGAAGTAAGAAAGAAGTAAGAAAGAAGTAAGAAAGAATGAAGAAAGAAGTAAGAAAGAAGTAAGAAAGAAGTAAGAAGGAATGAAGAAAGAAGTAAGAAAGAAGTAAGAAAGAAGTAAGAAGAAGAAAGAAAGAAGTAAGAAAGTATAAAGAAAGAAGTAAGAAAGAAGTAAGAAAGAAGTAAGAAAGAAGTAAGAAGGAATGAAGAAAGAAGCAAGAAAGAAGAAAGAAAGAAGTAAGAAAGAAGTAAGAAAGAAGTAAGAAAGAAGTATGAAAGAAGTAAGAAAGAAGAAAGAAAGAAGTAAGAAAGAAGTAAGAAAGAAGTAAGAAAGAAGTAAGAAAGAAGTAAGAAAGAAAGAAGAAAAAAGTAAGAAAGAAGTAAGAAAGAAGTAAGAAGAAGAAAGAAAGAAGTAAGAAAGTATAAAGAAAGAAGTAAGAAAGAAGTAAGAAAGAAGTAAGAAAGAAGTAAGAAGGAATGAAGAAAGAAGCAAGAAAGAAGAAAGAAAGAAGTAAGAAAGAAGTAAGAAAGAAGTAAGAAAGAAGTATGAAAGAAGTAAGAAAGAAGAAAGAAAGAAGTAAGAAAGAAGTAAGAAAGAAGTAAGAAAGAAGAAAAAAAGAAGTTAGAAAGAAGTAAGAAAGAAGTAAGAAAGAAGTAAGAAAGAAGTAAGAAAGAAGAAAGAAAGAAGAAAGAAAGAAAGAAGAAAGAATTAAGAAAGAAGTAAGAAAGAAGTAAGAGAGAAGTTAAGAAAGAAGTAAGAAAGAAGTAAGAAAGAAGTAAGAAAGAAGTAAGAAGGAATGAAGAAAGAAGAAAGAAGTAAGAAAGAAGAAAGAAAGAAGTAAGAAAGAAGAAATAAAGAAGTAAGAAAGAAGTAAGAAAGAATTAAGAAAGAGTAAGAAAGAAAGAAGAAAGAAGTAAGAAAGAAGTAAGAAAGAAGAAAGAAAGAAGAAAGAAAGAAGTAAGAAAGAAGAAAGAAAGAAGTAAGAAAGAAGAAAGAAAGAAGTAAGAAAGAAGTAAGAAAGAAGTAAGAAAGAAGTAAGAAAGAAGTAAGAAAGAAGTAAGAAAGAAGAAAGAAAGAAGAAAGAAAGAAAGAAGAAAGAATTAAAAAGAAGAAAGAAGTAAGAAAGAAGTAAGAAAGAAGTAAGAAAGAAGTAAGAAAGAAGTAAGAAAGAAGTAAGAAGGAATGAAGAAAGAAGTAAGAAAGAAGTAAGAAAGAAGAAACAAAGAAGTAAGAAAGAAGAAAGAAAGAAGTAAGAAAGAAGTAAGAAAGAAGTAAGAAAGAAGTAAGAAAGAAGTTAGAAAGAAGTAAGAAAGAAGTAAGAAAGAAGTAAGAAAGAAAGAAGAAAGATGTAAGAAAGAAGTAAGAAAGAAGTAAGAAAGAAGTAAGAAAGAAGAAAGAAGTAGTTAGAAAGAAGTAAGAAAAAAGTAAGAAAGAAGTAAGAAAGAAGAAAGAAAGAAGTAAGAAAGAAGAAAGAAAGAAAGAAGAAAGAAGTAAGAAAGAAGTAAGAAAGAAGTAAGAAAGAAGTAAGAAAGAAGTAAGAAAGAAGTAAGAAAGAAGAAAGAAAGAAGAAAGAAAGAAAGAAGAAAGAATTAAAAAAGAAGTAAGAAAGAAGTAAGAAAGAAGTAAGAAAGAAGTAAGAAAGAAGTAAGAAGAAGTAAGAAAGAAGTAAGAAAGAAGTTAGAAAGAAGTAAGAAAGAAGTAAGAAAGAAGTAAGAAAGAAGAAAGAAGTAGTTAGAAAGAAGTAAGAAAAAAGTAAGAAAGAAGTAAGAAAGAAGAAAGAAAGAAGTAAGAAAGAAGAAAGAAAGAAAGAAGAAAGAAGTAAGAAAGAAGTAAGAAAGAAGTAAGAAAGAAGTAAGAAAGAAGTAAGAAAGAATTAAGAAGGAATGAAGAAAGAAGTAAGAAAGAAGTAAGGAAGAAGTAAGAAAGAAGTAAGAGAGAAGTAAGAAGAAGTAAGAAAGAAATAAGAAAGAAGAAATAAAGAATAAAGAAAGAAGAAAGAAAGGAGAAAGAAAGAAGTAAGAAAGAAAGAAGTAAGAAAGAAGTAAGAAAGAAGTAAGAAAGAAGTAAGAAGAAGTAAGAAGGAATGAAGAAAGAAGTAAGAAAGAAGTAAGAAAGAAGAAAGAAAGAAGTAAGAAAGAAGAAAGAAAGAAGTAAGAAAGAAGTAAGAAAGAAGTAAGAAAGAAGTAAGAAAGAAGTAAGTAAGAAGTAAGAAGTAAGAAAGAAGTAAGAAAGAAGTAAGAAAGAAAGAAGAAAGAAGTAAGAAAGAAGTAAGAAAGAAGTAAGAAAGAAGTAAGAAAGAAGTAAGAAAGAAGTTAGAAAGAAGTAAGAAAGAAGTAAGAAAGAAGTAAGAAAGAAGAAAGAAGTAGTTAGAAAGAAGTAAGAAAAAAGTAAGAAAGAAGTAAGAAAAAGAAAGAAAATAGTAAGAAAGAAGAAAGAAAGAAAGAAGAAAGAAGTAAGAAAGAAGTAAGAAAGAAGTAAGAAAGAAGTAAGAAAGAAGTAAGAAAGAAGTAAAAAAGAAGTAAGAAGGAATGAAGAAAGACGTAAGAAAGAAGTAAGGAAGAAGTAAGAAAGAAGTAAGAGAGAAGTAAGAAAGAAGTAAGAAAGAAATAAGAAAGAAGAAATAAAGAATAAAGAAAGAAGAAAGAAAGGAGAAAGAAAGAAGTAAGAAAGAAAGAAGTAAGAAAGAAGTAAGAGAGAAGTAATAAAGAAGTAAGAAAGAAGTAAGAAAGAAGTAAGAAAGAAGTAAGAAGGAATGAAGAAAGAAGTAAGAAAGAAGAAAGAAAGAAGTAAGAAAGAAGAAATAAAGAAGTAAGAAAGAAGTAAGAAAGAAGAAAAAAAGAAGAAAAAAAGAAGTAAGAAAGTATAAAGAAAGAAGTAAGAAAGAAGTAAGAAAGAAGTAAGAAAGAAGTAAGAAGGAATGAAGAAAGAAGCAAGAAAGAAGAAAGAAAGAAGTAAGAAAGAAATAAGAAAGAAGTAAGAAAGAAGTAAGAAAGAAGTAAGAAAGAAGTAAGAAAGAAGTAAGAAAGAAGTAAGAAAGAAGAAAGAAAGAAAGAAGAAAGAATTAAAAAGAAGTAAGAAAGAAGTAAGAAAGAAGTAAGAAAGAAGTAAGAAAGAAGTAAGAAAGGAAGAAGAAAGAAGTAAGAAAGAAGTAAGAAAGGAAGAAGAAAGAAGTATGAAAGAAGTAAGAAAGAAGAAAGAAAGAAGAAAGAAAGAAGTAAGAAAGAAGTAAGAAAGAAGAAAGAAAGAAGTAAGAAAGAAGAAGGAATGAAGAAAGAAGTAAGAAAGAAGTAAGAAAGAATTAAGAAAGAAAGAAGAAAAAAGTAAGAAAGAAGTAAGAAAGAAGTAAGAAAGAAAGGAGAAGAAGAAAGAAAGAAGAAAGAAAGAAGTTAGAAAGAAGTAAGAAAGAAGTAAGAAAGAAGTTAGAAAGAAGTAAGAAAGATGTTAGAAAGAAGTAAGAAAGAAGTAAGAAAGAAGAAAGAAAGAAGAAAGAAAGAAGTAAGAAAGAATTAAGAAAGAAGTAAGAAAGAAGTAAGAAAGAAGTAAGAAAGAAGTAAGAAAGAAGTAAGAAAGAAGAAGGAATGAAAAAAGTAAGAAAGAAGTAAGAAAGAAAGAAGAAAGAAGTAAGAAAGAAGTAAGAAAGAAGTAAGAAAGAAGTAAGAAAGAACTAAGAAAGAAGTTAGAAATAAGTAAGAAAGAAGTAAGAAAGATTTAAGAAAGAAAGAAGAAAGATGTAAGAAAGAAGTAAGAAAGAAGTAAGAAAGAAGTAAGAAAGAAGAAAGAAGTAGTTAGAAAGAAGTAAGAAAAAAGTAAGAAAGAAGTAAGAAAGAAGAAAGAAAGAAGTAAGAAAGAAGAAAGAAAGAAAGAAGAAAGAAGTAAGAAAGAAGTAAGAAAGAAGTAAGAAAGAAGTAAGAAAGAAGTAAAAAGAAGTAAGAAGGAATGAAGAAAGAAGTAAGAAAGAAGTAAGAAAGAAGTAAGAAAGAAGTAAGAGAGAAGTAAGAAAGAAGTAAGAAAGAAGTAAGAAAGAAGAAAGAAGAAGTAAGAAAGAAGAAAGAAAGAAGTAAGAAAGAATGAAGTAAGAAAGAAGTAAGAAAGAAGTAAGAAAGTAGTAAGAAAGAAGTAAGAAATAAGTAAGAAAGAAGTAATAAGGAATGAAGAAAGAAGTAAGAAAGAAGTAAGAAAGAAGTAAGAAAGAAGTAAGAAAGAAATAAGAAAGAAGTAAGAAGTAAGAAAGAAGTAAGAAAGAAGTAAGAAAGAAAGAAGAAAGAAGTAAGAAAGAAGTAAGAAAACAGAAAGAAGTACGAAAGAAGTACGAAAGAAGTAAGAAAGAAAGAAGTAAGAGAGAAGTAAGAAAGAAGTAAGAAAGAAGTAAGAAAGAAAGAAGGAAGAAGTAAGAAAGAAGTAAGAAAGAAGTAAGAAAGAAGTAAGAAAGAAGAAAGAAAGAAGTAAGAAAGAAGAAAGAAGTAAGAAAGAAAGAAGTAAGAAAGAAGTAAGAAAGAAGTAAGAAAGAAGTAAGAAAGAAGTAAGAAAGAATGAAGAAAGAAGTAAGAAAGAAGTAAGAAAGAAGTAAGAAAGAAGTAAGAAAGAAGTAAGAAAGAAGTAAGAAAGAATGAAGAAAGAAGTAAGAAAGAAGTAAGAAAGAAGTAAGAAGGAATGAAGAAAGAAGTAAGAAAGAAGTAAGAAAGAAGTAAGAAAGAAGAAAGAAAGAAGTAAGAAAGTATAAAGAAAGAAGTAAGAAAGAAGTAAGAAAGAAGTAAGAAAGAAGTAAGAAGGAATGAAGAAAGAAGCAAGAAAGAAGAAAGAAAGAAGTAAGAAAGAAGTTAGAAAGAAGTAAGAAAGAAGTATGAAAGAAGTAAGAAAGAAGAAAGAAAGAAGTAAGAAAGAAGTAAGAAAGAAGTAAGAAAGAAGTAAGAAAGAAAGAAGAAAAAAGTAAGAAAGAAGTAAGAAAGAAGTAAGAAAGAAGAAAGAAAGAAGTAAGAAAGTATAAAGAAAGAAGTAAGAAAGAAGTAAGAAAGAAGTAAGAAAGAAGTAAGAAGGAATGAAGAAAGAAGCAAGAAAGAAGAAAGAAAGAAGTAAGAAAGAAGTAAGAAAGAAGTAAGAAAGAAGTAAGAAAGAAGAAAAAAAGAAGTTAGAAAGAAGTAAGAAAGAAGTAAGAAAGAAGAAAGAAAGAAGAAAGAAAGAAGTAAGAAAGAAGAAAGAAAGAAGTAAGAAAGAAGAAAGAAAGAAGTAAGAAAGAAGTAAGAAAGAAGTAAGAAAGAAGTAAGAAAGAAGTAAGAAAGAAGAAAGAAAGAAGAAAGAAAGAAAGAAGAAAGAATTAAAAAGAAGAAAGAAGTAAGAAAGAAGTAAGAAAGAAGTAAGAAAGAAGTAAGAAGGAATGAAGAAAGAAGTAAGAAAGAAGTAAGAAAGAAGAAAGAAAGAAGTAAGAAAGAAGAAAGAAAGAAGTAAGAAAGAAGTAAGAAAGAAGTAAGAAAGAAGTAAGAAAGAAGTAAGAAAGAAGTTAGAAAGAAGTAAGAAAGAAGTAAGAAAGAAGTAAGAAAGAAAGAAGAAAGAAGTAAGAAAGAAGTAAGAAAGAAGTAAGAAAGAAGTAAGAAAGAAGTAAGAAGGAATGAAGAAAGAAGTAAGAAAGAAGTAAGAAAGAAGAAAGAAAGAAGTAAGAAAGAAGAAATAAAGAAGTAAGAAAGAAGTAAGAAAGAAGTAAGAAAGAAGTAAGAAAGGAAGAAGAAAGAAGTAAGAAAGAAGTAAGAAAGGAAGAAGAAAGAAGTAAGAAAGAAGTAAGAAAGAAGAAAGAAAGAAGAAAGAAAGAAGTAAGAAAGAAGAAAGAAAGAAGTAAGAAAGAAGTAAGAAAGAAGAAGGAATGAAGAAAGAAGTAAGAAAGAAGTAAGAAAGAATTAAGAAAGAAAGAAGAAAAAAGTAAGAAAGAAGTAAGAAAGAAGTAAGAAAGAAAGGAGAAAGAAGAAAGAAAGAAGAAAGAAAGAAGTTAGAAAGAAGTAAGAAAGAAGTAAGAAAGAAGTTAGAAAGAAGTAAGAAAGATGTTAGAAAGAAGTAAGAAAGAAGTAAGAAAGAAGAAAGAAAGAAGAAAGAAAGAAGTAAGAAAGAATTAAGAAAGAAGTAAGAAAGAAGTAAGAAAGAAGTAAGAAAGAAGTAAGAAAGAAGTAAGAAAGAAGAAGGAATGAAAAAAGTAAGAAAGAAGTAAGAAAGAAAGAAGAAAGAAGTAAGAAAGAAGTAAGAAAGAAGTAAGAAAGAAGTAAGAAAGAACTAAGAAAGAAGTTAGAAATAAGTAAGAAAGAAGTAAGAAAGATTTAAGAAAGAAAGAAGAAAGATGTAAGAAAGAAGTAAGAAAGAAGTAAGAAAGAAGTAAGAAAGAAGAAAGAAGTAGTTAGAAAGAAGTAAGAAAAAAGTAAGAAAGAAGTAAGAAAGAAGAAAGAAAGAAGTAAGAAAGAAGAAAGAAAGAAAGAAGAAAGAAGTAAGAAAGAAGTAAGAAAGAAGTAAGAAAGAAGTAAGAAAGAAGTAAGAAAGAAGTAAGAAAGAAGTAAAAAGAAGTAAGAAGGAATGAAGAAAGAAGTAAGAAAGAAGTAAGAAAGAAGTAAGAAAGAAGTAAGAGAGAAGTAAGAAAGAAGTAAGAAAGAAGTAAGAAAGAAGAAAGAAGAAGTAAGAAAGAAGAAAGAAAGAAGTAAGAAAGAATGAAGTAAGAAAGAAGTAAGAAAGAAGTAAGAAAGTAGTAAGAAAGAAGTAAGAAAGAAGTAAGAAAGAAGTAAGAAGGAATGAAGAAAGAAGTAAGAAAGAAGTAAGAAAGAAGTAAGAAAGAAATAAGAAAGAAGTAAGAAGTAAGAAAGAAGTAAGAAAGAAGTAAGAAAGAAAGAAGAAAGAAGTAAGAAAGAAGTAAGAAAACAGAAAGAAGTACGAAAGAAGTACGAAAGAAGTAAGAAAGAAAGAAGTAAGAGAGAAGTAAGAAAGAAGTAAGAAAGAAGTAAGAAAGAAAGAAGGAAGAAGTAAGAAAGAAGTAAGAAAGAAGTAAGAAAGAAGAAAGAAAGAAGTAAGAAAGAAGAAAGAAGTAAGAAAGAAAGAAGTAAGAAAGAAGTAAGAAAGAAGTAAGAAAGAAGTAAGAAAGAATGAAGAAAGAAGTAAGAAAGAAGTAAGAAAGAAGTAAGAAGGAATGAAGAAAGAAGTAAGAAAGAAGTAAGAAAGAAGTAAGAAAGAAGAAAGAAAGAAGTAAGAAAGTATAAAGAAAGAAGTAAGAAAGAAGTAAGAAAGAAGTAAGAAAGAAGTAAGAAGGAATGAAGAAAGAAGCAAGAAAGAAGAAAGAAAGAAGTAAGAAAGAAGTAAGAAAGAAGTAAGAAAGAAGTATGAAAGAAGTAAGAAAGAAGAAAGAAAGAAGTAAGAAAGAAGTAAGAAAGAAGTAAGAAAGAAGTAAGAAAGAAGTAAGAAAGAAAGAAGAAAAAAGTAAGAAAGAAGTAAGAAAGAAGTAAGAAAGAAGAAAGAAAGAAGTAAGAAAGTATAAAGAAAGAAGTAAGAAAGAAGTAAGAAAGAAGTAAGAAAGAAGTAAGAAGGAATGAAGAAAGAAGCAAGAAAGAAGAAAGAAAGAAGTAAGAAAGAAGTAAGAAAGAAGTAAGAAAGAAGTATGAAAGAAGTAAGAAAGAAGAAAGAAAGAAGTAAGAAAGAAGTAAGAAAGAAGTAAGAAAGAAGAAAAAAAGAAGTTAGAAAGAAGTAAGAAAGAAGTAAGAAAGAAGTAAGAAAGAAGTAAGAAAGAAGAAAGAAAGAAGAAAGAAAGAAAGAAGAAAGAATTAATAAAGAAGTAAGAAAGAAGTAAGAGAGAAGTTAAGAAAGAAGTAAGAAAGAAGTAAGAAAGAAGTAAGAAAGAAGTAAGAAGGAATGAAGAAAGAAGAAAGAAGTAAGAAAGAAGAAAGAAAGAAGTAAGAAAGAAGAAATAAAGAAGTAAGAAAGAAGTAAGAAAGAATTAAGAAAGAAGTAAGAAAGAAAGAAGAAAGAAGTAAGAAAGAAGTAAGAAAGAAGAAAGAAAGAAGAAAGAAAGAAGTAAGAAAGAAGAAAGAAAGAAGTAAGAAAGAAGAAAGAAAGAAGTAAGAAAGAAGTAAGAAAGAAGTAAGAAAGAAGTAAGAAAGAAGTAAGAAAGAAGTAAGAAAGAAGAAAGAAAGAAGAAAGAAAGAAAGAAGAAAGAATTAAAAAGAAGAAAGAAGTAAGAAAGAAGTAAGAAAGAAGTAAGAAAGAAGTAAGAAAGAAGTAAGAAGGAATGAAGAAAGAAGTAAGAAAGAAGTAAGAAAGAAGAAACAAAGAAGTAAGAAAGAAGAAAGAAAGAAGTAAGAAAGAAGTAAGAAAGAAGTAAGAAAGAAGTAAGAAAGAAGTTAGAAAGAAGTAAGAAAGAAGTAAGAAAGAAGTAAGAAAGAAAGAAGAAAGATGTAAGAAAGAAGTAAGAAAGAAGTAAGAAAGAAGTAAGAAAGAAGAAAGAAGTAGTTAGAAAGAAGTAAGAAAAAAGTAAGAAAGAAGTAAGAAAGAAGAAAGAAAGAAGTAAGAAAGAAGAAAGAAAGAAAGAAGAAAGAAGTAAGAAAGAAGTAAGAAAGAAGTAAGAAAGAAGTATGAAAGAAGTAAGAAAGAAGTAAGAAAGAAGAAAGAAAGAAGAAAGAAAGAAAGAAGAAAGAATTAAAAAGAAGTAAGAAAGAAGTAAGAAAGAAGTAAGAAAGAAGTAAGAAAGAAGTAAGAAAGAAGTAACAAGGAATGAAGAAAGAAGTAAGAAAGAAGTAAGAAAGAAGAAAGAAAGAAGTAAGAAAGAAGAAAGAAAGAAGTAAGAAATAAGTAAGAAAGAAGTAAGAAAGAAGTAAGTAAGAAGTAAGAAAGAAGTAAGAAGTAAGAAAGAAGTAAGAAAGAAGTAAGAAAGAAAGAAGAAAGAAGTAAGAAAGAAGTAAGAAAGAAGTAAGAAAGAAGTAAGAAAGAAGTAAGAAAGAAGTAAGAAAGAAGTTAGAAAGAAGTAAGAAAGAAGTAAGAAAGAAGTAAGAAAGAAGAAAGAAGTAGTTAGAAAGAAGTAAGAAAAAAGTAAGAAAGAAGTAAGAAAGAAGAAAGAAAGAAGTAAGAAAGAAGAAAGAAAGAAAGAAGAAAGAAGTAAGAAAGAAGTAAGAAAGAAGTAAGAAAGAAGTAAGAAAGAAGTAAGAAAGAATTAAGAAGGAATGAAGAAAGAAGTAAGAAAGAAGTAAGGAAGAAGTAAGAAAGAAGTAAGAGAGAAGTAAGAAAGAAGTAAGAAAGAAATAAGAAAGAAGAAATAAAGAATAAAGAAAGAAGAAAGAAAGGAGAAAGAAAGAAGTAAGAAAGAAAGAAGTAAGAAAGAAGTAAGAAAGAAGTAAGAAAGAAGTAAGAAAGAAGTAAGAAGGAATGAAGAAAGAAGTAAGAAAGAAGTAAGAAAGAAGAAAGAAAGAAGTAAGAAAGAAGAAAGAAAGAAGTAAGAAAGAAGTAAGAAAGAAGTAAGAAAGAAGTAAGAAAGAAGTAAGTAAGAAGTAAGAAGTAAGAAAGAAGTAAGAAAGAAGTAAGAAAGAAAGAAGAAAGAAGTAAGAAAGAAGTAAGAAAGAAGTAAGAAAGAAGTAAGAAAGAAGTAAGAAAGAAGTAAGAAAGAAGTTAGAAAGAAGTAAGAAAGAAGTAAGAAAGAAGTAAGAAAGAAGAAAGAAGTAGTTAGAAAGAAGTAAGAAAAAAGTAAGAAAGAAGTAAGAAAAAAGAAAGAAAATAGTAAGAAAGAAGAAAGAAAGAAAGAAGAAAGAAGTAAGAAAGAAGTAAGAAAGAAGTAAGAAAGAAGTAAGAAAGAAGTAAGAAAGAAGTAAAAAAGAAGTAAGAAGGAATGAAGAAAGAAGTAAGAAAGAAGTAAGGAAGAAGTAAGAAAGAAGTAAGAGAGAAGTAAGAAAGAAGTAAGAAAGAAATAAGAAAGAAGAAATAAAGAATAAAGAAAGAAGAAAGAAAGGAGAAAGAAAGAAGTAAGAAAGAAAGAAGTAAGAAAGAAGTAAGAGAGAAGTAATAAAGAAGTAAGAAAGAAGTAAGAAAGAAGTAAGAAAGAAGTAAGAAGGAATGAAGAAAGAAGTAAGAAAGAAGAAAGAAAGAAGTAAGAAAGAAGAAATAAAGAAGTAAGAAAGAAGTAAGAAAGAAGAAAAAAAGAAGAAAAAAAGAAGTAAGAAAGTATAAAGAAAGAAGTAAGAAAGAAGTAAGAAAGAAGTAAGAAAGAAGTAAGAAGGAATGAAGAAAGAAGCAAGAAAGAAGAAAGAAAGAAGTAAGAAAGAAATAAGAAAGAAGTAAGAAAGAAGTAAGAAAGAAGTAAGAAAGAAGTAAGAAAGAAGTAAGAAAGAAGTAAGAAAGAAGAAAGAAAGAAAGAAGAAAGAATTAAAAAGAAGTAAGAAAGAAGTAAGAAAGAAGTAAGAAAGAAGTAAGAAAGAAGTAAGAAAGGAAGAAGAAAGAAGTAAGAAAGAAGTAAGAAAGGAAGAAGAAAGAAGTATGAAAGAAGTAAGAAAGAAGAAAGAAAGAAGAAAGAAAGAAGTAAGAAAGAAGTAAGAAAGAAGAAAGAAAGAAGTAAGAAAGAAGAAGGAATGAAGAAAGAAGTAAGAAAGAAGTAAGAAAGAATTAAGAAAGAAAGAAGAAAAAAGTAAGAAAGAAGTAAGAAAGAAGTAAGAAAGAAAGGAGAAAGAAGAAAGAAAGAAGAAAGAAAGAAGTTAGAAAGAAGTAAGAAAGAAGTAAGAAAGAAGTTAGAAAGAAGTAAGAAAGATGTTAGAAAGAAGTAAGAAAGAAGTAAGAAAGAAGAAAGAAAGAAGAAAGAAAGAAGTAAGAAAGAATTAAGAAAGAAGTAAGAAAGAAGTAAGAAAGAAGTAAGAAAGAAGTAAGAAAGAAGTAAGAAAGAAGAAGGAATGAAAAAAGTAAGAAAGAAGTAAGAAAGAAAGAAGAAAGAAGTAAGAAAGAAGTAAGAAAGAAGTAAGAAAGAAGTAAGAAAGAACTAAGAAAGAAGTTAGAAATAAGTAAGAAAGAAGTAAGAAAGATTTAAGAAAGAAAGAAGAAAGATGTAAGAAAGAAGTAAGAAAGAAGTAAGAAAGAAGTAAGAAAGAAGAAAGAAGTAGTTAGAAAGAAGTAAGAAAAAAGTAAGAAAGAAGTAAGAAAGAAGAAAGAAAGAAGTAAGAAAGAAGAAAGAAAGAAAGAAGAAAGAAGTAAGAAAGAAGTAAGAAAGAAGTAAGAAAGAAGTAAGAAAGAAGTAAAAAGAAGTAAGAAGGAATGAAGAAAGAAGTAAGAAAGAAGTAAGAAAGAAGTAAGAAAGAAGTAAGAGAGAAGTAAGAAAGAAGTAAGAAAGAAGTAAGAAAGAAGAAAGAAGAAGTAAGAAAGGAGAAAGAAAGAAGTAAGAAAGAATGAAGTAAGAAAGAAGTAAGAAAGAAGTAAGAAAGTAGTAAGAAAGAAGTAAGAAATAAGTAAGAAAGAAGTAATAAGGAATGAAGAAAGAAGTAAGAAAGAAGTAAGAAAGAAGTAAGAAAGAAGTAAGAAAGAAATAAGAAAGAAGTAAGAAGTAAGAAAGAAGTAAGAAAGAAGTAAGAAAGAAAGAAGAAAGAAGTAAGAAAGAAGTAAGAAAACAGAAAGAAGTACGAAAGAAGTACGAAAGAAGTAAGAAAGAAAGAAGTAAGAGAGAAGTAAGAAAGAAGTAAGAAAGAAGTAAGAAAGAAAGAAGGAAGAAGTAAGAAAGAAGTAAGAAAGAAGTAAGAAAGAAGTAAGAAAGAAGAAAGAAAGAAGTAAGAAAGAAGAAAGAAGTAAGAAAGAAAGAAGTAAGAAAGAAGTAAGAAAGAAGTAAGAAAGAAGTAAGAAAGAAGTAAGAAAGAATGAAGAAAGAAGTAAGAAAGAAGTAAGAAAGAAGTAAGAAGGAATGAAGAAAGAAGTAAGAAAGAAGTAAGAAAGAAGTAAGAAAGAAGAAAGAAAGAAGTAAGAAAGTATAAAGAAAGAAGTAAGAAAGAAGTAAGAAAGAAGTAAGAAAGAAGTAAGAAGGAATGAAGAAAGAAGCAAGAAAGAAGAAAGAAAGAAGTAAGAAAGAAGTAAGAAAGAAGTAAGAAAGAAGTATGAAAGAAGTAAGAAAGAAGAAAGAAAGAAGTAAGAAAGAAGTAAGAAAGAAGTAAGAAAGAAGTAAGAAAGAAAGAAGAAAAAAGTAAGAAAGAAGTAAGAAAGAAGTAAGAAAGAAGAAAGAAAGAAGTAAGAAAGTATAAAGAAAGAAGTAAGAAAGAAGTAAGAAAGAAGTAAGAAAGAAGTAAGAAGGAATGAAGAAAGAAGCAAGAAAGAAGAAAGAAAGAAGTAAGAAAGAAGTAAGAAAGAAGTAAGAAAGAAGTATGAAAGAAGTAAGAAAGAAGAAAGAAAGAAGTAAGAAAGAAGTAAGAAAGAAGTAAGAAAGAAGAAAAAAAGAAGTTAGAAAGAAGTAAGAAAGAAGTAAGAAAGAAGTAAGAAAGAAGTAAGAAAGAAGAAAGAAAGAAGAAAGAAAGAAAGAAGAAAGAATTAAGAAAGAAGTAAGAAAGAAGTAAGAGAGAAGTTAAGAAAGAAGTAAGAAAGAAGTAAGAAAGAAGTAAGAAAGAAGTAAGAAGGAATGAAGAAAGAAGAAAGAAGTAAGAAAGAAGAAAGAAAGAAGTAAGAAAGAAGAAATAAAGAAGTAAGAAAGAAGTAAGAAAGAATTAAGAAAGAAGTAAGAAAGAAAGAAGAAAGAAGTAAGAAAGAAGTAAGAAAGAAGAAAGAAAGAAGAAAGAAAGAAGTAAGAAAGAAGAAAGAAAGAAGTAAGAAAGAAGAAAGAAAGAAGTAAGAAAGAAGTAAGAAAGAAGTAAGAAAGAAGTAAGAAAGAAGTAAGAAAGAAGTAAGAAAGAAGAAAGAAAGAAGAAAGAAAGAAAGAAGAAAGAATTAAAAAGAAGAAAGAAGTAAGAAAGAAGTAAGAAAGAAGTAAGAAAGAAGTAAGAAAGAAGTAAGAAGGAATGAAGAAAGAAGTAAGAAAGAAGTAAGAAAGAAGAAACAAAGAAGTAAGAAAGAAGAAAGAAAGAAGTAAGAAAGAAGTAAGAAAGAAGTAAGAAAGAAGTAAGAAAGAAGTTAGAAAGAAGTAAGAAAGAAGTAAGAAAGAAGTAAGAAAGAAAGAAGAAAGATGTAAGAAAGAAGTAAGAAAGAAGTAAGAAAGAAGTAAGAAAGAAGAAAGAAGTAGTTAGAAAGAAGTAAGAAAAAAGTAAGAAAGAAGTAAGAAAGAAGAAAGAAAGAAGTAAGAAAGAAGAAAGAAAGAAAGAAGAAAGAAGTAAGAAAGAAGTAAGAAAGAAGTAAGAAAGAAGTAAGAAAGAAGTAAGAAAGAAGTAAGAAAGAAGAAAGAAAGAAGAAAGAAAGAAAGAAGAAAGAATTAAAAAGAAGTAAGAAAGAAGTAAGAAAGAAGTAAGAAAGAAGTAAGAAAGAAGTAAGAAAGAAGTAACAAGGAATGAAGAAAGAAGTAAGAAAGAAGTAAGAAAGAAGAAAGAAAGAAGTAAGAAAGAAGAAAGAAAGAAGTAAGAAATAAGTAAGAAAGAAGTAAGAAAGAAGTAAGTAAGAAGTAAGAAAGAAGTAAGAAGTAAGAAAGAAGTAAGAAAGAAGTAAGAAAGAAAGAAGAAAGAAGTAAGAAAGAAGTAAGAAAGAAGTAAGAAAGAAGTAAGAAAGAAGTAAGAAAGAAGTAAGAAAGAAGTAAGAAAGAAGAAAGAAAGAAGAAAGAAAGAAAGAAGAAAGAATTAAAAAGAAGAAAGAAGTAAGAAAGAAGTAAGAAAGAAGTAAGAAAGAAGTAAGAAAGAAGTAAGAAGGAATGAAGAAAGAAGTAAGAAAGAAGTAAGAAAGAAGAAACAAAGAAGTAAGAAAGAAGAAAGAAAGAAGTAAGAAAGAAGTAAGAAAGAAGTAAGAAAGAAGTAAGAAAGAAGTTAGAAAGAAGTAAGAAAGAAGTAAGAAAGAAGTAAGAAAGAAAGAAGAAAGATGTAAGAAAGAAGTAAGAAAGAAGTAAGAAAGAAGTAAGAAAGAAGAAAGAAGTAGTTAGAAAGAAGTAAGAAAAAAGTAAGAAAGAAGTAAGAAAGAAGAAAGAAAGAAGTAAGAAAGAAGAAAGAAAGAAAGAAGAAAGAAGTAAGAAAGAAGTAAGAAAGAAGTAAGAAAGAAGTAAGAAAGAAGTAAGAAAGAAGTAAGAAAGAAGAAAGAAAGAAGAAAGAAAGAAAGAAGAAAGAATTAAAAAGAAGTAAGAAAGAAGTAAGAAAGAAGTAAGAAAGAAGTAAGAAAGAAGTAAGAAAGAAGTAACAAGGAATGAAGAAAGAAGTAAGAAAGAAGTAAGAAAGAAGAAAGAAAGAAGTAAGAAAGAAGAAAGAAAGAAGTAAGAAAGAAGTAAGAAAGAAGTAAGAAAGAAGTATGAAAGAAGTAAGAAAGAAGAAAGAAAGAAGTAAGAAAGAAGTAAGAAAGAAGTAAGAAAGAAGTAAGAAAGAAAGAAGAAAAAAGTAAGAAAGAAGTAAGAAAGAAGTAAGAAAGAAGAAAGAAAGAAGTAAGAAAGTATAAAGAAAGAAGTAAGAAAGAAGTAAGAAAGAAGTAAGAAAGAAGTAAGAAGGAATGAAGAAAGAAGCAAGAAAGAAGAAAGAAAGAAGTAAGAAAGAAGTAAGAAAGAAGTAAGAAAGAAGTATGAAAGAAGTAAGAAAGAAGAAAGAAAGAAGTAAGAAAGAAGTAAGAAAGAAGTAAGAAAGAAGAAAAAAAGAAGTTAGAAAGAAGTAAGAAAGAAGTAAGAAAGAAGTAAGAAAGAAGTAAGAAAGAAGAAAGAAAGAAGAAAGAAAGAAAGAAGAAAGAATTAAGAAAGAAGTAAGAAAGAAGTAAGAGAGAAGTTAAGAAAGAAGTAAGAAAGAAGTAAGAAAGAAGTAAGAAAGAAGTAAGAAGGAATGAAGAAAGAAGAAAGAAGTAAGAAAGAAGAAAGAAAGAAGTAAGAAAGAAGAAATAAAGAAGTAAGAAAGAAGTAAGAAAGAATTAAGAAAGAAGTAAGAAAGAAAGAAGAAAGAAGTAAGAAAGAAGTAAGAAAGAAGAAAGAAAGAAGAAAGAAAGAAGTAAGAAAGAAGAAAGAAAGAAGTAAGAAAGAAGAAAGAAAGAAGTAAGAAAGAAGTAAGAAAGAAGTAAGAAAGAAGTAAGAAAGAAGTAAGAAAGAAGTAAGAAAGAAGAAAGAAAGAAGAAAGAAAGAAAGAAGAAAGAATTAAAAAGAAGAAAGAAGTAAGAAAGAAGTAAGAAAGAAGTAAGAAAGAAGTAAGAAAGAAGTAAGAAGGAATGAAGAAAGAAGTAAGAAAGAAGTAAGAAAGAAGAAAGAAGTAGTTAGAAAGAAGTAAGAAAAAAGTAAGAAAGAAGTAAGAAAGAAGAAAGAAAGAAGTAAGAAAGAAGAAAGAAAGAAAGAAGAAAGAAGTAAGAAAGAAGTAAGAAAGAAGTAAGAAAGAAGTAAGAAAGAAGTAAGAAAGAAGTAAGAAAGAAGTAAGAAAGAAGAAAGAAAGAAGAAAGAAAGAAAGAAGAAAGAATTAAAAAGAAGTAAGAAAGAAGTAAGAAAGAAGTAAGAAAGAAGTAAGAAAGAAGTAAGAAAGAAGTAACAAGGAATGAAGAAAGAAGTAAGAAAGAAGTAAGAAAGAAGAAAGAAAGAAGTAAGAAAGAAGAAAGAAAGAAGTAAGAAATAAGTAAGAAAGAAGTAAGAAAGAAGTAAGAAAGAAGTAAGAAAGAAAGAAGAAAGAAGTAAGAAAGAAGTAAGAAAGAAGTAAGAAAGAAGTAAGAAAGAAGTAAGAAAGAAGTAAGAAAGAAGTAAGAAAGAAGTAAGAAAGAAGTAAGAAAGAAGTAAGAAAGAAGAAAGAAGTAGTTAGAAAGAAGTAAGAAAAAAGTAAGAAAGAAGTAAGAAAGAAGAAAGAAAGAAGTAAGAAAGAAGAAAGAAAGAAAGAAGAAAGAAGTAAGAAAGAAGTAAGAAAGAAGTAAGAAAGAAGTAAGAAAGAAGTAAGAAAGAAGTAAGAAAGAAGTAAGAAAGAAGAAAGAAAGAAGAAAGAAAGAAAGAAGAAAGAATTAAAAAGAAGAAAGAAGTAAGAAAGAAGTAAGAAAGAAGTAAGAAAGAAGTAAGAAAGAAGTAAGAAGGAATGAAGAAAGAAGTAAGAAAGAAGTAAGAAAGAAGAAAGAAAGAAGTAAGAAAGAAGAAAGAAAGAAAGAAGAAAGAAGTAAGAAAGAAGAAAGAAAGAAGTAAGAAAGAAGAAATAAAGAAGTAAGAAAGAAGTAAGAAAGAATTAAGAAAGAAGTAAGAAAGAAAGAAGAAAGAAGTAAGAAAGAAGTAAGAAAGAAGAAAGAAAGAAGAAAGAAAGAAGTAAGAAAGAAGAAAGAAAGAAGTAAGAAAGAAGAAAGAAAGAAGTAAGAAAGAAGTAAGAAAGAAGTAAGAAAGAAGTAAGAAAGAAGTAAGAAAGAAGTAAGAAAGAAGAAAGAAAGAAGAAAGAAAGAAAGAAGAAAGAATTAAAAAGAAGAAAGAAGTAAGAAAGAAGTAAGAAAGAAGTAAGAAAGAAGTAAGAAGGAATGAAGAAAGAAGTAAGAAAGAAGTAAGAAAGAAGAAACAAAGAAGTAAGAAAGAAGAAAGAAAGAAGTAAGAAAGAAGTAAGAAAGAAGTAAGAAAGAAGTAAGAAAGAAGTTAGAAAGAAGTAAGAAAGAAGTAAGAAAGAAGTAAGAAAGAAAGAAGAAAGATGTAAGAAAGAAGTAAGAAAGAAGTAAGAAAGAAGTAAGAAAGAAGAAAGAAGTAGTTAGAAAGAAGTAAGAAAAAAGTAAGAAAGAAGTAAGAAAGAAGAAAGAAAGAAGTAAGAAAGAAGAAAGAAAGAAAGAAGAAAGAAGTAAGAAAGAAGTAAGAAAGAAGTAAGAAAGAAGTAAGAAAGAAGTAACAAGGAATGAAGAAAGAAGTAAGAAAGAAGTAAGAAAGAAGAAAGAAAGAAGTAAGAAAGAAGAAAGAAAGAAGTAAGAAATAAGTAAGAAAGAAGTAAGAAAGAAGTAAGTAAGAAGTAAGAAAGAAGTAAGAAGTAAGAAAGAAGTAAGAAAGAAGTAAGAAAGAAAGAAGAAAGAAGTAAGAAAGAAGTAAGAAAGAAGTAAGAAAGAAGTAAGAAAGAAGTAAGAAAGAAGTAAGAAAGAAGTTAGAAAGAAGTAAGAAAGAAGTAAGAAAGAAGTAAGAAAGAAGAAAGAAGTAGTTAGAAAGAAGTAAGAAAAAAGTAAGAAAGAAGTAAGAAAGAAGAAAGAAAGAAGTAAGAAAGAAGAAAGAAAGAAAGAAGAAAGAAGTAAGAAAGAAGTAAGAAAGAAGTAAGAAAGAAGTAAGAAAGAAGTAAGAAAGAAGTAAGAAAGAATTAAGAAGGAATGAAGAAAGAAGTAAGAAAGAAGTAAGGAAGAAGTAAGAAAGAAGTAAGAGAGAAGTAAGAAAGAAGTAAGAAAGAAATAAGAAAGAAGAAATAAAGAATAAAGAAAGAAGAAAGAAAGGAGAAAGAAAGAAGTAAGAAAGAAAGAAGTAAGAAAGAAGTAAGAAAGAAGTAAGAAAGAAGTAAGAAAGAAGTAAGAAGGAATGAAGAAAGAAGTAAGAAAGAAGTAAGAAAGAAGAAAGAAAGAAGTAAGAAAGAAGAAAGAAAGAAGTAAGAAAGAAGTAAGAAAGAAGTAAGAAGGAATGAAGAAAGAAGTAAGAAAGAAGTAAGAAAGAAGAAAGAAAGATGTAAGAAAGAAGAAATAAAGAAGTAAGAAAGAAGTAAGAAAGAAGAAAAAAAGAAGAAAAAAAGAAGTAAGAAAGTATAAAGAAAGAAGTAAGAAAGAAGTAAGAAAGAAGTAAGAAAGAAGTAAGAAGGAATGAAGAAAGAAGCAAGAAAGAAGAAAGAAAGAAGTAAGAAAGAAATAAGAAAGAAGTAAGAAAGAAGTAAGAAAGAAGTAAGAAAGAAGTAAGAAAGAAGTAAGAAAGAAGTAAGAAAGAAGAAAGAAAGAAAGAAGAAAGAATTAAAAAGAAGTAAGAAAGAAGTAAGAAAGAAGTAAGAAAGAAGTAAGAAAGAAGTAAGAAGGAATGAAGAAAGAAGTAAGAAAGAAGTAAGAAAGAAGAAAGAAAGAAGTAAGAAGGAATGAAGAAAGAAGTAAGAAAGAAGTAAGAAAGGAGAAAGAAAGAAGTAAGAAAGAAGAAAGAAAGAAGTAAGAAAGAAGTAAGAAAGAAGTAAGAAAGAAGTAAGAAAGAAGTAAGAAGTAAGAAAGAAGTAAGAAAGAAGTAAGAAAGAAAGAAGAAAGAAGTAACAAAAAAGTAAGAAAGAAGAAAGAAGTAAGAAAGAAGTAAGAAAGAAGTAAGAAAGAAGAAAGAAGTAGTTAGAAAGAAGTAAGAAAAAAGTAAGAAAGAAGTAAGAAAGAAGAAAGAAAGAAGTAAGAAAGAAGAAAGAAAGAAGTAAGAAAGAAAGGAGAAAGAAGAAAGAAAGAAGAAAGAAAGAAGTTAGAAAGAAGTAAGAAAGAAGTAAGAAAGAAGTTAGAAAGAAGTAAGAAAGAAGTTAGAAAGAAGTAAGAAAGAAGTAAGAAAGAAGTAAGAAAGAAGTAAGAAAGAAGTACGAAAGAAGTAAGAAAGAAAGAAGTAAGAAAGAAGTTAGAAAGAAGTAAGAAAGAAATAAGAAAGAAGTATGAAAGAAGTAAGAAAGAAGTAAGAAAGAAGTAAGAAAGAATTAAGAAAGAAGTAAGAAAGAAGTAAGAAAGAAGTGAGAAGGAATGAAGAAAGAAGTAACAAAGAAGTAAGAAAGAAGTAAGAAAGAAGAAAGAAAGAAGAAAAAAGAAAGAAGAAAGAATTAAGAAAGAAGTAAGAAAGAAGTAAGAAAGAAGTAAGAAAGAAGTAAGAAAGAAGTAAGAAAGAATTAAGAAGGAATGAAGAAAGAAGTAAGAAAGAAGTAAGAAAGAAGAAAGGAAGAAGTAAGAAAGAAGAAAGAAAGAAGTAAGAAAGAAGAAAGAAAGAAGTAAGAAAGAAGTAAGAAAGAAGTAAGAAAGAAGTAAGAAAGAAGCAAGAAATAAGAAAGAAGTAAGAAAGAAGTAAGAAAGAAAGAAGAAAGATGTAAGAAAGAAGTTAGAAAGAAGAAAGAAGTACGAAAGAAGTACGAAAGAAGTAAGAAAGAAAGAAGTAAGAAAGAAGTAAGAAAGAAGTAAGAAAGAAGTAAGAAAGAAGTAAGAAAGAAGTAAGAAATAAGTAAGAAAGAAGTTAGAAAGAAGTAAGAAAGAAGTAAGAAAGAAGTAAGAAAGAAAGAAGAAAGAAGTAAGAAAGAAGTAAGAAAGAAGTAAGAAAGAAGAAAAAAGTAGTTAGAAAGAAGTAAGAAAAAAGTAAGAAAGAAGTAAGAAAGAAGAAATAAAGAATAAAGAAAGAAGAAAGAAAGGAGAAAGAAAGAAGTAAGAAAGAAAGAAGTAAGAAAGAAGTAAGAGAGAAGTAAGAAAGAAGAAAGAAGTAAGAAAGAAGTAAGAAAGAAGTAAGAAGGAATGAAGAAAGAAGTAAGAAAGAAGTAAGAAAGAAGAAAGAAAGAAGTAAGAAAGAAGAAATAAAGAAGTAAGAAAGAAGTAAGAAAGAAGTAAGAAAGAAGTAAGAAAGAAAGAAGAAAGAAGTAAGAAAGAAGTAAGAAAGACGTAAGAAAGAAGTAAGAAAGAAGTAAGAAAGAAGTAAGAAGGAATGAAGAAAGAAGTAAGAAAGAAGTAAGAAAGAAGTAAGAAAGAAGTATGAAAGAATTAAGAAAGAAGAAAGAAAGAAGTAAGAAAGAAGTAAGAAAGAAGTAAGAAAGAAGTAAGAAAGAAAGAAGAAAAAAGTAAGAAAGAAGTAAGAAAGAAGTAAGAAAGAAGAAAGAAAGAAGTAAGAAGTAAGAAAGAAGTAAGAAAGAAGTAAGAAAGAAAGAAGAAAGAAGTAAGAAAGAAGTAAGAAAGAAGAAAGAAGTAAGAAAGAAGTAAGAAAGAAGAAAGAAGTAGTTAGAAAGAAGTAAGAAAAAAGTAAGAAAGAAGTAAGAAAGAAGAAAGAAAAAAGTAAGAAAGAAGAAAGAAAGAAAGAAGAAAGAAGTAAGAAAGAAGTAAGAAAGAAGTAAGAAAGAAGTAAGAAAGAAGTAAGGAAGAAGTAAGAAAGAAGTAAGAAAGAAGAAAGAAGTAGTTAGAAAGAAGTAAGAAAAAAGTAAGAAAGAAGTAAGAAAGAAGAAAGAAAGAACTAAGAAAGAAGAAAGAAAGAAAGAAGAAAGAAGTAAGAAAGAAGTAAGAAAGAAGGAAGAAAGAAGGAAGAAAGAAGTAAGAAAGAAGTAAAAAAGAAGTAAGAAGGAATGACGAAAGAAGTAAGAAAGAAGTAAGGAAGAAGTAAGAAAGAAGTAAGAGAGAAGTAAGAAAGAAGTAAGAAAGAAGTAAGAAAGAAGAAATAAAGAAGAAAGAAAGAAGAAAGAAAGGAGAAAGAAAGAAGTAAGAAAGAAAGAAGTAAGAAAGAAGTAAGAAAGTAGTAAGAAAGAAGTATAAAGAAGTAAGAAAGAAGTAAGAAGGAATGAAGAAAGAAGTAAGAAAGAAGTAAGAAAGAAGTAAGAAAGAAGTAAGAAGGAATGAAGAAAGAAGTAAGAAAGAAGTAAGAAAGAAGTAAGAAAGAAAGAAGAAAAAAGTAAGAAAGAAGTAAGAAAGAAGTAAGAAAGAAGTAAGAAAGAAGTAAGAAAGAAAGGAGAAAGAAGAAAGAAAGAAGAAAGAAAGAAGTTAGAAAGAAGTAAGAAAGAAGTAAGAAAGAAGTTAGAAAGAAGTAAGAAAGAAGTTAGAAAGAAGTAAGAAAGAAGTAAGAAAGAAGTAAGAAAGAAGTAAGAAAGAAGTACGAAAGAAGTAAGAAAGAAAGAAGTAAGAAAGAAGTTAGAAAGAAGTAAGAAAGAAATAAGAAAGAAGTATGAAAGAAGTAAGAAAGAAGTAAGAAAGAAGTAAGAAAGAATTAAGAAAGAAGTAAGAAAGAAGTAAGAAAGAAGTGAGAAGGAATGAAGAAAGAAGTAACAAAGAAGTAAGAAAGAAGTAAGAAAGAAGAAAGAAAGAAGAAAAAAGAAAGAAGAAAGAATTAAGAAAGAAGTAAGAAAGAAGTAAGAAAGAAGTAAGAAAGAAGTAAGAAAGAAGTAAGAAAGAATTAAGAAGGAATGAAGAAAGAAGTAAGAAAGAAGTAAGAAAGAAGAAAGGAAGAAGTAAGAAAGAAGAAAGAAAGAAGTAAGAAAGAAGAAAGAAAGAAGTAAGAAAGAAGTAAGAAAGAAGTAAGAAAGAAGTAAGAAAGAAGCAAGAAATAAGAAAGAAGTAAGAAAGAAGTAAGAAAGAAAGAAGAAAGATGTAAGAAAGAAGTTAGAAAGAAGAAAGAAGTACGAAAGAAGTACGAAAGAAGTAAGAAAGAAAGAAGTAAGAAAGAAGTAAGAAAGAAGTAAGAAAGAAGTAAGAAAGAAGTAAGAAAGAAGTAAGAAATAAGTAAGAAAGAAGTTAGAAAGAAGTAAGAAAGAAGTAAGAAAGAAGTAAGAAAGAAAGAAGAAAGAAGTAAGAAAGAAGTAAGAAAGAAGTAAGAAAGAAGAAAAAAGTAGTTAGAAAGAAGTAAGAAAAAAGTAAGAAAGAAGTAAGAAAGAAGAAAGAAGTAAGAAAGAAGTAAGAAAGAAAGAAGTAAGAAAGAAGTAAGAGAGAAGTAAGTAAGAAGTAAGAAGTAAGAAAGAAAGAAGAAAGAAGTAAGAAAGAAGTAAGAAAGAAGAAATAAAGAAGAAAGAAAGAAGAAAGAAAGGAGAAAGAAAGAAGTAAGGAAGAAAGAAGTAAGAAAGAAGTAAGAAAGAAGTAAGAAAGAAGTAAGAAAGAAGTAAGAAGGAATGAAGAAAGAAGTAAGAAAGAAGTAAGAAAGAAGTAAGAAAGAAGAAAAAAAGAAGAAAAAAAGAAATAAGAAAGTATAAAGAAAGAAGTAAGAAAGAAGTAAGAAAGAAGTAAGAAAGAAGTAAGAAGGAATGAAGAAAGAAGCAAGAAAGAAGAAAGAAAGAAATAAGAAAGAAGTAAGAAAGAAGTAAGAAAGAAGTATGAAAGACGTAAGAAAGAAGTAAGAAAGAAGTAAGAAAGAAGTAAGAAAGAAGTAAGAAAGAAGTAAGAAAGAAAGAAGAAAAAAGTAAGAAAGAAGTAAGAAAGAAGTAAGAAAGAAGAAAGAAAGAAGTAAGAAAGAAGAAAGAAAGAAGTAAGAAAGAAGTAAGAAAGAAAGAAGTAAGAAAGAAGAAAGAAAGAAGTAAGAAAGAAGAAAGAAAGAAGTAAGAAAGAAGAAAAAAAGAAGTTAGAAAGAAGTAAGAAAGAAGTAAGAAAGAAGTAAGAAAGAAGTAAGAAAGAAGAAAGAAAGAAGAAAGAAAGAAAGAAGAAAGAACTAAGAAAGAAGTAAGAAAGAAGTAAGAGAGAAGTAAGAAAGAAGTAAGAAAGAATTAAGAAAGAAGTAAGAAAGAAGTAAGAAGGAATGAAGAAAGAAGTAAGAAAGAAGTAAGAAAGAAGAAAGAAAGAAGTAAGAAAGAAGTAAGAAAGAAGTAAGAAAGAAGTAAGAAAGAAAGAAGAAAGAACTAAGAAAGAAGTAAGAAAGAAGTAAGAAAGAAAGAAGAAAGTAAGAAAGAAGTAAGAAAGAAGTAAGAAAGAAGTAAGAAAGAAGAAAGAAGTAAGAAAGAAGAAATAAAGAAGTAAGAAAGAAGTAAGAAAGAAGTAAGAAAGAAAGAAGAAAGAAGTAAGAAAGAAGTAAGAAAGAAAGAAGAAAGAAAGAAGAAAGAAGTAAGAAAGAAGTAAGAAAGAAGTAAGAAAGAATTAAGAAAGAAGAAAGAAGTAAGAAAGAAGAAATAAAGAAGTAAGAAAGAAGTAAGAAAGAAGTAAGAAAGAAGTAAGAAAGAAGTAAGAAAGAAGTAGAGAAAGAAGTAAGAAAGAAGTAAGAAGGAATGAAAAAAGAAGTAAGAAAGAAGTAAGAAAGAAGAAAGAAAGAAGTAAGAAAGAAGAAAGAAAGAAGTAAGAAAGAAGTAAGAAAGAAGTAAGAAAGAAGTAAGAAAGAATTAAGAAGTAAGAAAGAAGTAAGAAAGAAGTAAGAAAGAAAGAAGAAAGAAGTAAGAAAGAAGTAAGAAAGAAGTAAGAAAGAAGTAAGAAAGAAGTAAGAAAGAAGTTAGAAAGAAGTAAGAAAGAAGTAAGAAAGAAGTAAGAAAGAAAGAAGAAAGATGTAAGAAAGAAGTAAGAAAGAAGTAAGAAAGAAGTAAGAAAGAAGAAAGAAGTAGTTAGAAAGAAGTAAGAAAAAAGTAAGAAAGAAGTAAGAAAGAAGAAAGAAAGAAGTAAGGAAGAAGAAAGAAAGAAAGAAGAAAGAAGTAAGAAAGTAGTAAGAAAGAAGTAAGAAAGAAATAAGAAAGAAGTAAGGAAGAAGTAAGAAAGAAGTAAGAGAGAAGTAAGAAAGAAGTAAGAAAGAAGTAAGAAAGAAGAAATAAAGAATAAAGAAAGAAGAAAGAAAGGAGAAAGAAAGAAGTAAGAAAGAAAGAAGTAAGAAAGAAGTAAGAAAGAAGAAAGAAGTAGTTAGAAAGAAGTAAGAAAAAAGTAAGAAAGAAGTAAGAAAGAAGAAAGAAAGAAGTAAGAAAGAAGAAAGAAAGAAAGAAGAAAGAAGTAAGAAAGAAGTAAGAAAGAAGTAAGAAAGAAGTAAGAAAGAAATAAGAAAGAAGTAAAAAAGAAGTAAGAAGGAATGAAGAAAGAAGTAAGAAAGAAGTAAGGAAGAAGTAAGAAAGAAGTAAGAGAGAAGTAAGAAAGAAGTAAGAAAGAAATAAGAAAGAAGAAATAAAGAATAAAGAAAGAAGAAAGAAAGGAGAAAGAAAGAAGTAAGAAAGAAAGAAGTAAGAAAGAAGTAAGAGAGAAGTAATAAAGAAGTAAGAAAGAAGTAAGAAAGAAGTAAGAAAGAAGTAAGAAGGAATGAAGAAAGAAGTAAGAAAGAAGTAAGAAAGAAGAAAGAAAGAAGTAAGAAAGAAGAAATAAAGAAGTAAGAAAGAAGTAAGAAAGAAGAAAAAAAGAAGAAAAAAAGAAGTAAGAAAGTATAAAGAAAGAAGTAAGAAAGAAGTAAGAAAGAAGTAAGAAAGAAGTAAGAAGGAATGAAGAAAGAAGCAAGAAAGAAGAAAGAAAGAAGTAAGAAAGAAATAAGAAAGAAGTAAGAAAGAAGTAAGAAAGAAGTAAGAAAGAAGTAAGAAAGAAGTAAGAAAGAAGTAAGAAAGAAGAAAGAAAGAAAGAAGAAAGAATTAAAAAGAAGTAAGAAAGAAGTAAGAAAGAAGTAAGAAAGAAGTAAGAAGGAATGAAGAAAGAAGTAAGAAAGAAGTAAGAAAGAAGAAAGAAAGAAGTAAGAAGGAATGAAGAAAGAAGTAAGAAAGAAGTAAGAAAGGAGAAAGAAAGAAGTAAGAAAGAAGAAAGAAAGAAGTAAGAAAGAAGTAAGAAAGAAGTAAGAAAGAAGTAAGAAAGAAGTAAGAAAGAAGTAAGAAGTAAGAAAGAAGTAAGAAAGAAGTAAGAAAGAAAGAAGAAAGAAGTAACAAAAAAGTAAGAAAGAAGAAAGAAGTAAGAAAGAAGTAAGAAAGAAGTAAGAAAGAAGAAAGAAGTAGTTAGAAAGAAGTAAGAAAAAAGTAAGAAAGAAGTAAGAAAGAAGAAAGAAAGAAGTAAGAAAGAAGAAAGAAAGAAAGAAGAAAGAAGTAAGAAAGAAGTAAGAAAGAAGTAAGAAAGAAGTAAG
Organism: Columba livia; assembly: GCF_036013475.1. Lineage (NCBI taxonomy): Eukaryota > Metazoa > Chordata > Aves > Columbiformes > Columbidae > Columba > Columba livia. The sequence goes on from NW_027043460.1 coordinate 79,866, forward strand.
AAAGAAGTAAGAAAGAAGTAAGAAAGAAGTAAAAAAGAAGTAAGAAGGAATGAAGAAAGAAGTAAGAAAGAAGTAAGAAAGAAGTAAGAAAGAAGAAAAAAAGAAGAAAAAAAGAAGTAAGAAAGTATAAAGAAAGAAGTAAGAAAGAAGTAAGAAAGAAGTAAGAAAGAAGTAAGAAGGAATGAAGAAAGAAGCAAGAAAGAAGAAAGAAAGAAATAAGAAAGAAGTAAGAAAGAAGTAAGAAAGAAGTATGAAAGACGTAAGAAAGAAGTAAGAAAGAAGTAAGAAAGAAGTAAGAAAGAAGTAAGAAAGAAGTAAGAAAGAAAGAAGAAAAAAGTAAGAAAGAAGTAAGAAAGAAGTAAGAAAGAAGAAAGAAAGAAGTAAGAAAGAAGAAAGAAAGAAGTAAGAAAGAAGTAAGAAAGAAAGAAGTAAGAAAGAAGAAAGAAAGAAGTAAGAAAGAAGAAAGAAAGAAGTAAGAAAGAAGAAAAAAAGAAGTTAGAAAGAAGTAAGAAAGAAGTAAGAAAGAAGTAAGAAAGAAGTAAGAAAGAAGAAAGAAAGAAGAAAGAAAGAAAGAAGAAAGAACTAAGAAAGAAGTAAGAAAGAAGTAAGAGAGAAGTAAGAAAGAAGTAAGAAAGAATTAAGAAAGAAGTAAGAAAGAAGTAAGAAGGAATGAAGAAAGAAGTAAGAAAGAAGTAAGAAAGAAGAAAGAAAGAAGTAAGAAAGAAGTAAGAAAGAAGTAAGAAAGAAGTAAGAAAGAAAGAAGAAAGAACTAAGAAAGAAGTAAGAAAGAAGTAAGAAAGAAAGAAGAAAGTAAGAAAGAAGTAAGAAAGAAGTAAGAAAGAAGTAAGAAAGAAGAAAGAAGTAAGAAAGAAGAAATAAAGAAGTAAGAAAGAAGTAAGAAAGAAGTAAGAAAGAAAGAAGAAAGAAGTAAGAAAGAAGTAAGAAAGAAAGAAGAAAGAAAGAAGAAAGAAGTAAGAAAGAAGTAAGAAAGAAGTAAGAAAGAAGTAAGAAAGAAGAAAGAAGTAAGAAAGAAGAAATAAAGAAGTAAGAAAGAAGTAAGAAAGAAGTAAGAAAGAAGTAAGAAAGAAGTAAGAAAGAAGTAGAGAAAGAAGTAAGAAAGAAGTAAGAAGGAATGAAAAAAGAAGTAAGAAAGAAGTAAGAAAGAAGAAAGAAAGAAGTAAGAAAGAAGAAAGAAAGAAGTAAGAAAGAAGTAAGAAAGAAGTAAGAAAGAAGTAAGAAAGAATTAAGAAGTAAGAAAGAAGTAAGAAAGAAGTAAGAAAGAAAGAAGAAAGAAGTAAGAAAGAAGTAAGAAAGAAGTAAGAAAGAAGTAAGAAAGAAGTAAGAAAGAAGTTAGAAAGAAGTAAGAAAGAAGTAAGAAAGAAGTAAGAAAGAAAGAAGAAAGATGTAAGAAAGAAGTAAGAAAGAAGTAAGAAAGAAGTAAGAAAGAAGAAAGAAGTAGTTAGAAAGAAGTAAGAAAAAAGTAAGAAAGAAGTAAGAAAGAAGAAAGAAAGAAGTAAGAAAGAAGAAAGAAAGAAAGAAGAAAGAAGTAAGAAAGAAGTAAGAAAGAAGTAAGAAAGAAGTAAGAAAGAAGTAAGAAAGAAGTAAGAAAGAAGTAAAAAAGAAGTAAGAAGGAATGAAGAAAGAAGTAAGAAAGAAGTAAGGAAGAAGTAAGAAAGAAGTAAGAGAGAAGTAAGAAAGAAGTAAGAAAGAAGTAAGAAAGAAGAAATAAAGAATAAAGAAAGAAGAAAGAAAGGAGAAAGAAAGAAGTAAGAAAGAAAGAAGTAAGAAAGAAGTAAGAGAGAAGTAAGAAAGAAGAAATAAGTAAGAAAGAAGTAGGAAAGAAGTAAGAAGGAATGAAGAAAGAAGTAAGAAAGAAGTAAGAAAGAAGAAAGAAAGAAGTAAGAAAGAAGAAATAAAGAAGTAAGAAAGAAGTAAGAAAGAAGTAAGAAAGAAGTAAGAAAGAAAGAAGAAAGAAGTAAGAAAGAAGTAAGAAAGAAGTAAGAAAGAAAGAAGAAAGAAGTAAGAAAGAAGTAAGAAAGAAGAAAGAAGTAGAAAGAAGTAAGAAAGAAGAAAGAAGTAGTTAGAAAGAAGTAAGAAAAAAGTAAGAAAGAAGTAAGAAAGAAGAAAGAAAGAAGTAAGAAAGAAGAAAGAAAGAAAGAAGAAAGAAGTAAGAAAGAAGTAAGAAAGAAGTAAGAAAGAAGTAAGAAAGAAGTAAGGAAGAAGTAAGAAAGAAGTAAGAAAGAAGAAAGAAGTAGTTAGAAAGAAGTAAGAAAAAAGTAAGAAAGAAGTAAGAAAGAAGAAATAAAGAACTAAGAAAGAAGAAAGAAAGAAAGAAGAAAGAAGTAAGAAAGAAGTAAGAAAGAAGGAAGAAAGAAGGAAGAAAGAAGTAAGAAAGAAGTAAAAAAGAAGTAAGAAGGAATGACGAAAGAAGTAAGAAAGAAGTAAGGAAGAAGTAAGAAAGAAGTAAGAGAGAAGTAAGAAAGAAGTAAGAAAGAAGTAAGAAAGAAGAAATAAAGAAGAAAGAAAGAAGAAAGAAAGGAGAAAGAAAGAAGTAAGAAAGAAAGAAGTAAGAAAGAAGTAAGAAAGTAGTAAGAAAGAAGTATAAAGAAGTAAGAAAGAAGTAAGAAGGAATGAAGAAAGAAGTAAGAAAGAAGTAAGAAAGAAGTAAGAAAGAAGTAAGAAGGAATGAAGAAAGAAGTAAGAAAGAAGTAAGAAAGAAGTAAGAAAGAAAGAAGAAAAAGTAAGAAAGAAGTAAGAAAGAAGTAAGAAAGAAGTAAGAAGAAGGAGAAAGAAGAAAGAAGAAGAAAGAAAGAAGATAGAAAGAAGTAAGAAAGAAGTAAGAAAGAAGTTAGAAAGAAGTAGAAAGAAGTTAGAAAGAAGTAAGAAAGAAGTAAGAAAGAAGTAAGAAAGAAGTAAGAAAGAAGTACGAAAGAAGTAAGAAGAAAGAAGTAAGAAAGAAGTTAGAAAGAAGTAAGAAAGAAATAAGAAAGAAGTATGAAAGAAGTAAGAAAGAAGTAAGAAAGAAGTAAGAAAGAATTAAGAAAGAAGTAAGAAAGAAGTAAGAAGAAGTGAGAAGGAATGAAGAAAGAAGTAACAAAGAAGTAAGAAAGAAGTAAGAAAGAAGAAAGAAAGAAGAAAAAGAAAGAAGAAAGAATTAAGAAAGAAGTAAGAAAGAAGTAAGAAAGAAGTAAGAAAGAAGTAAGAAAGAAGTAAGAAAGAATTAAGAAGGAATGAAGAAAGAAGTAAGAAAGAAGTAAGAAAGAAGAAAGGAAGAAGTAAGAAAGAAGAAAGAAAGAAGTAAGAAAGAAGTAAGAAAGAAGTAAGAAAGAAGTAAGAAAGAAGCAAGAAATAAGAAAGAAGTAAGAAAGAAGTAAGAAAGAAAGAAGAAAGATGTAAGAAAGAAGTTAGAAAGAAGAAAGAAGTACGAAAGAAGTACGAAAGAAGTAAGAAAGAAAGAAGTAAGAAAGAAGTAAGAAAGAAGTAAGAAAGAAGTAAGAAAGAAGTAAGAAAGAAGTAAGAAATAAGTAAGAAAGAAGTTAGAAAGAAGTAAGAAATAAGTAAGAAAGAAGTAAGAAAGAAAGAAGAAAGAAGTAAGAAAGAAGTAAGAAAGAAGAAATAAAGAAGAAAGAAAGAAGAAAGAAAGGAGAAAGAAAGAAGTAAGAAAGAAAGAAGTAAGAAAGAAGTAAGAAGAAGTAAGAAAGAAGTAAGAAAGAAGTAAGAAGGAATGAAGAAAGAAGTAAGAAAGAAGTAAGAAAGAAGTAAGAAAGAAGAAAAAAAGAAGAAAAAAAGAAGTAAGAAAGTATAAAGAAAGAAGTAAGAAAGAAGTAAGAAAGAAGTAAGAAAGAAGTAGAAGGAATGAAGAAAGAAGCAAGAAAGAAGAAAGAAAGAAATAAGAAAGAAGTAAGAAGAAGTAAGAAAGAAGTATGAAAGACGTAAGAAAGAAGTAAGAAAGAAGTAAGAAAGAAGTAAGAAAGAAGTAAGAAAGAAGTAAGAAAGAAAGAAGAAAAAGTAAGAAAGAAGTAAGAAAGAAGTAAGAAAGAAGAAAGAAGAAGTAAGAAAGAAGAAAGAAAGAAGTAAGAAAGAAGTAAGAAAGAAAGAAGTAAGAAGAAGAAAGAAAGAAGTAAGAAAGAAGAAAGAAAGAAGTAAGAAAGAAGAAAAAAAGAAGTTAGAAAGAAGTAAGAAAGAAGTAAGAAAGAAGTAAGAAAGAAGTAAGAAAGAAGAAAGAAAGAAGAAAGAAAGAAAGAAGAAAGAACTAAGAAAGAAGTAAGAAAGAAGTAAGAGAGAAGTAAGAAAGAAGTAAGAAAGAATTAAGAAAGAAGTAAGAAAGAAGTAAGAAGGAATGAAGAAAGAAGTAGAAAGAAGTAAGAAAGAAGAAAGAAAGAAGTAAGAAAGAAGTAAGAAAGAAGTAAGAAAGAAGTAAGAAAGAAAGAAGAAAGAACTAAGAAAGAAGTAAGAAAGAAGTAAGAAAGAAAGAAGAAAGTAAGAAAGAAGTAAGAAAGAAGTAAGAAAGAAGTAAGAAAGAAGAAAGAAGTAAGAAAGAAGAAATAAAGAAGTAAGAAAGAAGTAAGAAAGAAGTAAGAAAGAAAGAAGAAAGAAATAAGAAAGAAGTAAGAAAGAAGAAGAAAGAAAGAAGAAAGAAGTAAGAAAGAAGTAAGAAAGAAGTAAGAAAGAAGTAAGAAGAAGAAAGAAGTAAGAAAGAAGAAATAAAGAAGTAAGAAAGAAGTAAGAAAGAAGTAAGAAAGAAGTAAGAAAGAAGTAAGAAAGAAGTAAGAAGAAGTAAGAAAGAAGTAAGAAGGAATGAAAAAGAAGTAGAAAGAGTAAGAAAGAAGAAGAAAGAAGTAAGAAAGAAGAAAGAAAGAAGTAAGAAAGAAGTAAGAAAGAAGTAAGAAAGAAGTAGAAAGAATTAAGAAGTAAGAAGAAGTAAGAAGAAGTAAGAAAGAAAGAAGAAAGAAGTAAGAAAGAAGTAAGAAAGAAGTAAGAAAGAAGTAAGAAAGAAGTTAGAAAGAAGTAAGAAAGAAGTAAGAAAGAAGTAGAAAGAAAGAAGAAAGATGTAAGAAAGAAGTAAGAAAGAAGTAAGAAAGAAGTAAGAAAGAAGTAAGAAAGAAGTAAGAAGGAATGAAGAAAGAAGTAAGAAAGAAGTAAGAAAGAAGTAAGAAAGAAGAAAAAAAGAAGAAAAAAAGAAGTAAGAAAGTATAAAGAAAGAAGTAAGAAAGAAGTAAGAAAGAAGTAAGAAGAAGTAGAAGGAATGAAGAAAGAAGCAAGAAGAAGAAAGAAAGAAATAAGAAAGAAGTAAGAAAGAAGTAAGAAAGAAGTATGAAGACGTAAGAAAGAAGTAAGAAAGAAGTAAGAAAGAAGTAAGAAAGAAGTAAGAAAGAAGTAAGAAAGAAAGAAGAAAAAAGTAAGAAAGAAGTAAGAAAGAAGTAGAAAGAAGAAAGAAAGATGTAAGAAGAAGAAAGAAAGAAGTAAGAAAGAAGTAAGAAAGAAAGAAGTAAGAAAGAAGAAAGAAAGAAGTAAGAAAGAAGAAAGAAAGAAGTAAGAAAGAAGAAAAAAGAAGTTAGAAAGAAGTAAGAAAGAAGTAAGAAGGAAGTAAGGAAGAAGTAAGAAAGAAGAAAGAAAGAAGAAAGAAAGAAAGAAGAAAGAACTAAGAAAGAAGTAAGAAAGAAGTAAGAGAGAAGTAAGAAAGAAGTAAGAAAGAATTAAGAAAGAAGTAAGAAAGAAGTAAGAAGGAATGAAGAAAGAAGTAAGAAAGAAGTAAGAAGAAGAAAGAAGAAGTAAGAAAGAAGTAAGAAAGAAGTAAGAAAGAAGTAAGAAAGAAGAAGAAGAACTAAGAAAGAAGTAAGAAAGAAGTAAGAAAGAAGAAGAAAGTAAGAAAGAAGTAAGAAAGAAGTAAGAAAGAAGTAAGAAGAAGAAAGAAGTAAGAAAGAAGAATAAAGAGTAAAAGAAGTAAGAAAGATGAAGAAAGAAGAAGAAAGAAGTAAGAAAGAAGTAAGAAGAAGAAGAAAGAAAGAAGAAAGAAGTAAGAAAGAAGTAAGAAAGAAGTAAGAAAGTAAGAAAGAAGAAAGAAGTAAGAAAGAAGAATTAAGAAGTAAGAAAGAAGTAGAAAGAAGTAAGAAAGAAGTAAGAAAGAAGTAGAAAGAAGTAAGAAAGAAGTAAGAAAGAAGTAAGAAGGAATGAAAAAGAAGTAAGAAAGAAGTAAGAAAGAAGAAGAAAGAAGTAAGAAAGAAGAAAGAAAGAAGTAAGAAAGAAATAAGAAAGAAGTAAGAAAGAAGTAAGAAAGAATTAAGAAGTAAGAAAGAAGTAAGAAAGAATAAGAAAGAAAGAAGAAAGAAGTAAGAAAGAAGTAAGAAAGAAGTAAGAAGAAGTAAGAAAGAAGTAAGAAAGAAGTTAGAAAGAAGTAAGAAAGAAGTAAGAAAGAAGTAAGAAAGAAAGAAGAAAGATGTAAGAAAGAAGTAAGAAAGAAGTAAGAAAGAAGTAAGAAAGAAGTAAGAAAGAAGTAAGAAGGAATGAAGAAAGAAGTAAGAAAGAAGTAAGAAAGAAGTAAGAAGAAGAAAAAAAGAAGAAAAAAAGAAGTAAGAAAGTATAAAGAAAGAAGTAGAAAGAAGTAAGAAAGAAGTAAGAAAGAAGTAAGAAGGAATGAAGAAAGAAGCAAGTAAGAAGAAAGAAAGAAATAAGAAAGAAGTAAGAAAGAAGTAAGAAAGAAGTATGAAAGACGTAAGAAAGAAGTAAGAAAGAAGTAAGAAAGAAGTAAGAAAGAAGTAAGAAAGAAGTAAGAAAGAAAGAAGAAAAAAGTAAGAAAGAAGTAAGAAAGAAGTAAGAAAGAAGAAAGAAAGAAGTAAGAAAGAAGAAAGAAAGAAGTAAGAAAGAAGTAAGAAAGAAAGAAGTAAGAAAGAAGAAAGAAAGAAGTAGAAAGAAGAAAGAAAGAAGTAAGAAAGAAGAAAAAAAGAAGTTAGAAAAGAAGTAAGAAAGAAGTAGAAAGAAGTAAGAAAGAAGTAAGAAAGAAGAAAGAAAGAAGTAAGAAAGAAGTAAGAAAGAACTAAGAAAGAAGTAAGAAAGAAGTAAGAGAGAAGTAAGAAAGAAGTAAGAAAGAATTAAGAAAGAAGTAAGAAAGAAGTAAGAAGGAATGAAGAAAGAAGTAAGAAAGAAGTAAGAAAGAAGAAAGAAAGAAGTAAGAAAGAAGTAAGAAAGAAGTAAGAAAGAAGTAAGAAAGAAAGAAGAAAGAACTAAGAAAGAAGTAAGAAAGAAGTAAGAAAGAAAGAAGAAAGTAAGAAAGAAGTAAGAAAGAAGTAAGAAAGAAGTAAGAAAGAAGAAAGAAGTAAGAAAGAAGAAATAAAGAAGTAAGAAAGAAGTAAGAAAGAAGTAAGAAAGAAAGAAGAAAGAAGTAAGAAAGAAGTAAGAAAGAAAGAAGAAAGAAAGAAGAAAGAAGTAAGAAAGAAGTAAGAAAGAAGTAAGAAAGAAGTAAGAAAGAAGAAAGAAGTAAGAAAGAAGAAATAAAGAAGTAAGAAAGAAGTAAGAAAGAAGTAAGAAAGAAGTAAGAAAGAAGTAAGAAAGAAGTAAGAAAGAAGTAAGAAGGAATGAAAAAAGAAGTAAGAAAGAAGTAAGAAAGAAGAAAGAAAGAAGTAAGAAAGAAGAAAGAAAGAAGTAAGAAAGAAGTAAGAAAGAAGTAAGAAAGAAGTAAGAAAGAATTAAGAAGTAAGAAAGAAGTAAGAAAGAAGTAAGAAAGAAAGAAGAAAGAAGTAAGAAAGAAGTAAGAAAGAAGTAAGAAAGAAGTAAGAAAGAAGTTAGAAAGAAGTAAGAAGAAGTAAGAAAGAAGTAGAAAGAAAGAAGAAAGATGTAAGAAAGAAGTAAGAAAGAAGTAAGAAAGAAGTAAGAAAGAAGAAAGAAGTAGTTAGAAAGAAGTAAGAAAAAAGTAAGAAAGAAGTAAGAAAGAAGAAAGAAAGAAGTAAGAAAGAAGTAAGAAAGAAAGAAGAAAGAAGTAAGAAAGTAGTAAGAAAGAAGTAAGAAAGAAATAAGAAAGAAGTAGGGAAGAAGTAAGAAAGAAGTAAGAGAGAAGTAAGAAAGAAGTAAGAAAGAAGTAAGAAAGAAGAAATAAAGAATAAAGAAAGAAGAAAGAAAGGAGAAGAAAGAAGTAAGAAAGAAAGAAGTAAGAAAGAAGTAAGAAAAAAGTAAGAGAGAAGTAAGAAAGAAGTAAGAAGAAGTAAGAAAGAAGAAATAAAGAATAAAGAAAGAAGAAAGAAAGGAGAAAGAAAGAAGTAAGAAGAAAGAAGTAAGAAAGAAGTAAGAAAGTAGTAAGAAAGAAGTAAGAAAGAAGTAAGAAAGAAGTAGAAGGATGAAGAAAGAAGTAAGAAAGAAGTAAGAAAGAAGTAAGAAAGAAGTAAGAAAGAAGAAGAAAGAAGTAAGAAAGAAGAAAAGAGAAAGAAGTACGAAAGAAGTACGAAAGAAGTAAGAAAGAAAGAAGTAAGAAAGAAGTAAGAAAGAAGTAAGAAAGAAAGAAGGAAGAAGTAAGAAAGAAGTAAGAAAGAAGTAAGAAATAAGTAAGAAAGAGAAGAAAGAAGTAAGAAAGAAGTAGAAAGAAGTAAGAAAGAAGAAGAGAAGTAGGAAGAAGTAAGAAAGAAGTAAGAAAGAAGTAAGAAAAGTAAGAAAGAAGTAGAAAGAAGTAAGAAAGAAGTAAGAAAGAAGTAAGAAGAAGTAAGAAGTAGAAAGTAAGAAGAAGAAAGTAAAGAAGTAAGAAAGAAGAAAAGAAGTAGTAAGAAAGAAGTAAAGAAAGAAGTAAGAAAGAAGTAAGAAAGAAAAGAAGTAAGAAAGAATAAGAAGAAGTAAGAAAGAAAGAAGTAAGAAAGAAGAAGAAGAAGAAAGAAGTAAGAAAGAAGAGAAAGAAGAAGAAGAAGTAAAGAAGTAAGAAAGAAGAAAGAAAGAGAAAGAAAGAAAGAAAGAATAGAAGAAGAAGAAGAAGTAAGAAAGAAGTAAGAAAGAAGTAAGAAAGAAAGAAAGAAGTAAGAAGGTAAGAAGATAAGAAGAAGTAAGAAGAAAGAAGTAAGAAAGAAGTAAGAAAGAAGTAAGAAGAAGAAAGTAAGAAAGAAGTAAGAAGGAATGAAGAAAGAAGTAAGGAAAGAAGTAAGAAAGAAGTAAGAAAGAAGAAAAAAAGAAGAAAAAAAGAAGTAAGAAAGTATAAAGAAAGAAGTAAGAAAGAAGTAAGAAAGAAATAAGAAGGAATGAAGAAAAAAGTAAGAAAGAAGTAAGAAAGAAGTAAGAAGAAGAAAGAAGTAAGAAAGAAGTAAGAAGAAAGAAGTAAGAAAGAAAGAAGTAAGAAAGAAGTAAGAAAGAAGTAAGAAAGAAGAAAAAGAAGTAAGAAAGAAGTAAGAAAGAAGTAAGAAAGAAGTAAGAAAGAAGTAAGAAAGAAGAAAGAAAGAAGAAGAAGAATTAGAAGAAGTAAGAAAGAAGTAAGAAAGAAGAAGTAAGAAAGAAGTAAGAAAGAAGTAGAAAGAAGTAAGAAAGAAGTAGAAGTAAGAAGGAAAGAAGTAAGAAAGAAGTAGAGAAAGAAGAAAGAAAGAAGTAAGAAAGAAGAAGAAGAAGTAAGAAAGAAGTAAGAAAGAAGAAGAAGTAAGAAGAAGAAAGAAGAAAGAAAGAAGTAAGAAAGAAGTAAGAAAGAAGTAAGAAAGAAAGTAAGAAAGAAGTAAGAAAGAAGAAAGAAAGAAGAAGAAGAAATAAGTAAGAAAGAAGTAAGAAGAAGTAAGAAAGAAGTAGAAAGAAGAAAGAAGTAAGAAAGAAAGAAAGAAAGAAGAAAGAAAGAAGTAAGAAGAGTAAGAAAGAAGTAAGAAAGAAGTAAGAAAGAAGTAAGAAGAAAGAAGAAGTAAAGAAGTAAGAAAGAAGTAAGAAAGAAGTAAGAAAGAGAAGAAAGAGTAAGAAGAGTAAGAAAGAAGTAAGAAAGAAGTAGAAAGAAGTAAGAAAGAAGTAAGAAAGAAGTAAGAAGAAGAAAGAAAGAAGTAAGAAAGAAGTAAGAAAGAAGTAGAAAGAAGAAAGAAAGAAGTAAGAAAGAAGTAAGAAGTAAGAAGAAGTAAGAAAGAAGAAGAAGTAAGAAAGAAGTAAGAAAGAAGTAAGAAGAAGTAAGAAAGAAGTAAGAAAGAAGTAAGAAGAAGTAAGAAGAAGAAAGAAAGAAGAAGAAAGAAAGTAAGAAAGAAGTAAGAAAGTAAGAAGTAAGAAGAAGAAGAAGAAGAAAGAAGAATGAAAGAAGTAAGAAAGAAGAAAGAAAGAAGTAAGAAAGAAGTAAGAAAGAAGAAGAAAGAAGTAAGAAGAAGTAAGAAAGAAGTAAGAAAGAGTAAGAAAGAAGTAAGAAAGAAGAAGAAAGAAGTAAGAAAGAAGTAAGAAAGAAGTAAGAAAGAAGAAGAAAGAGTAAGAAGAAGTAAGAAAGAAGTAAGAAGAAGAAAGAAAGAAGATAAGAAAGAAGAAAGAAAGAAGTAAGAAAGAAGTAAGAAAGAAGAAGAAAGAAGTAAGAAAGAAAGAAAGAAAGAGAAAGAAGTAGAAAGAAGTAAGAAAGAAGTAAGAAAGAAGAAAGAAAGAAGTAAGAAAAGTAAGAAAGAAGTAAGAAAGAAGAAAGAAAGAAAGAAAAGTAAGAAAGAAGAAAAGATTAGTAAAAGAAGTAAGAAAGAAGTAAGAAAGAAGAAGAAAGAAGTTAGAAAGAAGTAAGAAGAAGTAAGAAGAAGTAAGAAAGAAGTAAAGAAAGAAGTAAGAAAGAAGTAAGAAAGAAGTAAGAAGAAGAAGAAAAGAAGTAAGTAAGAAAGAAGTAAGAAGAAGTAAGAAAGAAGTAAGAAAGAAGTAAGAAAGAAGTAAGAAAAGAAGTAAGAAGAAGTAAGAAAGAAGAAAGAAGTAAGAAGAAGAGAAGTAAGAAAGAAGTAAGAAAGAAGCTAAGACAGAAGTAAGGAAAGTAAGTTAGAAAGATGTAAGAAAGAAGTAAGAAAGAAGTAAGAAAGAGTAAGAAGAATTAAGAAAGAAGAAGAAAGAAGTAAGAAAGAAGTAAGAAAGAAGTAAGAAAGAAGTAGAGAAGAAGAAGTAAGAAAGAAGTAAGAAAGAAAGAAGAAAGATGTAAGAAAGAAGTAGAAGAAGAAAGAAGTAAGAAAGAAGTAAGAAAGGAAGTAAGAAAGAAGTAAGAAAGAAGAAGAAGAGTAAGAAAGAAGTAAGAAGAAGTAAGAAAGAAGTAAGAAGTAGAAAGTAAGAAAGAAGTAAGAAAGAAGTAAGAAGAAGAAGAAAGAAAGAAGAAAGAAGTAAGAAAGAAGTAAGAAAGAAGTAAGAAAGAAGTAAGAAAGTAAGAAAGAAGTAAGAAAGAAGTAAGAAAGAAGTAAGAAGAAAGAAGTAAGAAAGAAGTAGAAAGAAAGAAGTAAGAAAGAAGTAAGAAAGTAAGAAAGAAAGTAAGAAAGAAGAAGAAAGAAGTAAGAAAGAAGTAAGAAAGAAGAAAAGAAGTAAGAAGAAGAAGAAAGAAGAAGAGTAAGAAGTAAGAAAGTAAGAAAGAAAGAAGTAAGAAAGAAGTAAGAAAGAAGTAAGAAGAGTAAGAAAGAAGTAAGAAAGGAAGAAGAAGAAGTAAGAAAGAAGTAAGAAAGAAGTAAGAAAGAAGTAAGAAGAAGTAAGAAAGAAGAAGAAAGAAGTAAGAAGAGAATGTAAGAAAGAAGTAAGAAAGTAGTAAGAAAGAAGTAAGAAAGAAGAAAAGAAAGAAGAAAGAAAGAAGTAAGTAAAGAAGTAAGAAAGAAGTAAGAAAGAAGTAAGAAAGAATAAGAAGGAAGAAGAAAAGTAAGAAGAAGTAAGAAAGAAGTAAGAAGAAGAAAGAAAGAAGTAAGAAAGAAGTAAGAAGAGAAGTAAGAAAGAAGAAGAAAGAAGTAAGAAAGAAAGAAAGAAGAAGAATGAAGAAAAAAGTTAGAAGAAGTAAGAAAGAAGTAAGAAAGAAGTAAGAAAGAAGTAAGAAAGAAGTAAGAAAGAAAGAAGAAAGAATAAAAGAAGTAAGAAGAAGTAAGAGAGAAGTAAGAAAGAAGTAAGAAAGAATTAAGAAAGAAGTAAGAAAGAAGTAAGAAGGAATAAGAAAGAAGTAGAAAGAAGTAAGAAAGAGAAAGAAGAAGTAAGAAAGAAGTAAGAAAGAAGTAAGAAAGAAGTAAGAAAGAAGTAAGAAGAAAGAAGAAAGAACTAAGAAAGAAGTAAGAAAGAAGTAAGAAAGAAAGAAGAAAGTAGAAAGAAGTAAGAAAGAAGTAAGAAAGAAGTAAGAAAGAAGTAGAAAGAAGAAGAAAGTAAGAAGTAAGAAAGAAGTAAGAAGTAGAAAGAAAGAGAAAGAAGTAAGAAAGAAGTAAGAAAGAAAGAAGAAAGAAGAAGAAAGAAGTAAGAAAGAAGTAAGAAAGAAGTAAGAAAGAAGTAAGAAAGAGAAGAAGTAAGAAAGAAGAATAAAGAAGTAAGAAAGAAGTAAGAAAGAAGAAAGAAAGAAGTAAGAAGAAGTAAGAAAGAAGTAAGAAAGAAGTAAGAAAGAAGTAAGAAGGAAGAAAGAAGAAGTAAGGAAAAGAAGTAAGAAAGAAGAAAGAAAGAAGTAAGAAAGAAGAAAGAAAGAAGTAAGAAGAAGTAAGAAAGAAGTAAGAAAGAAGTAAGAAAGAAGTAAGAAAGAAGAAAGAAAGAAGTAAGAAAGAAAGAAGAAAGAAGTAAGAAAGAAGTAAGAAGAAGTAGAAGAAGTAAGAAAGAAGTAAGAAAGAAGAAGAGAAATAGAAGAAGTAAGAAAGAAGTAAGAAAGAAGTAAGAAAGAAGTAAGAAAGAAGTAAGAAAGAAGTAAGAAAGAAGTAAGAAAGAAGTAAGAAAGAAGTAAGAAAGAAGTAAGAAAGAAGTAAGAAAGAAAAGAAAGAAGAAGTAAGAAGAGTAAGAAAGAAGTAAGAAAGAAGTAAGAAAGAAGTAAGAAGGAATGAAGAAAGAAGCAAGAAAGAAGAATGAAAGAAGTAAGAAGAAGTAAGAAAGAAGTAAGAAAGAAGTATGAAAGAAATAAGAAAGAAGAAAGAAAGAAGTAAGAAAGAAGTAAGAAAGAAGTAAGAAAGAAGTAAGAAAGAAGAAGAAAAAGTAAGAAAGAAGTAAGAAAGAAGTAAGAAAGAAGAAAGAAAGAAGTAAGAAAGAAGAAAGAAAGAAGTAAGAAAGAAGTAAGAAAGAAAGAAGTAAGAAAGAAGAAAGAAAGAAGTAAGAAAGAAGTAAGAAAGAAGTAAGAAAGAAGAAAGAAAGAAGTAGAAAGAGTAAGAAAGAAGAAGAAAGAAGAAAGAAAGAAAGAAGAAAGAATTAAGAAAGAAGTAAGAAAGAAGAAAGAAAGAAGTAAGAAAGAAGTAAGAGAGAAGTAAGAAATAAGTAAGAAAGAAGAAGAAAGATGTAAGAAAGAAGTAAGAAAGAAGTAAGAAAGAACTAAAGAAGAAGTAGTTAGAAAGAAGTAAGAAAAAGTAAGAAAGAAGTAAGAAAGAAGAAAAAATGAAGTAAGAAAGAAGAAAGAAAGAAGAAGAAAGAAGTAAGAAGAAGTTAGAAAGAGTAAGAGAGAAGTAAGAAAGAAGTAAGAAAGAATAAGAAAGAAGAAAGAAGAATAAAGAAAGAGAAAGAAAGTAAGAAAGAGTATGAAAGAAAGAAGTAAGAAGAAGTAAGAAAAAAGTTAAGAGAGAAGTAAGAAAGAAGTAAGAAAGAAGTAGAAAGATGAAAGAAGAAGAAGAAGAAGAGAAGAAAGGAGTAAAGAAGAAAGAAGTAAGAAAGAAGTAAGAAAGAAGTAAGAAAGAAGTAAGAAAGAAGTAAGAAAGAAGTAAGAGAAGGAAGAAAGAAGTAAGAAAGAAGTAAGAAAGAAGTAAGAAAGAAGAAGAAAGAAGAAGAAAGAAGTAAGAAAGAAGAAGAGAAAGAAGTACGAAAGAAGTAAGAAAGAAGTAAGAAAGAATAAGTAAGAAAGAAGTAAGAAGAAGTACGAAAGAAGGCAGAAGTAAGAAGAAGTAAGAAAGAAGTAAGAAATAAGTAAGAAAGAAGTTAGAAAGAAGTAAGAAAGAAGTAAGAAAGAAGTAAGAAAGAATCGAAGGAAGAAGTAAGAAAGAAGTAAGAAGAATAAGAAAGAAGTAAGAAAGAAGTAAGAAATAAGTAAGAAAGAAGTTAGAAAGAAGTAAGAAAGAAGTAAGAAAGAAGTAAGAAGAAGAAGAAAGAAGTAAGAAAAAGTAAGAAAGAAGTAAGAAAGAAGAAAAAGTAGTTAGAAAGAGTAAGAAAAAAGTAAGAAAGAAGTAAGAAAGAAGAAAGAAGTAGAAAGAGTAAGAAAGAAAGTAAGAAGAAGAGAGAAGTAAGAAGAATTAAGAAAGAAGAAGAAAGAAGTAAGAAGAAGTAAGAAAGAAGAAATAAAGAAGAAAGAAAGAAGAAAGAAAGGAGAAAGAAGAAGTAAGAAAGAAAGAAGTAAGAAAGAAGTAAGAAAGAAGTAAGAAAGAGTAGAAAGAAGATAGAAGAATGAAGAAAGAAGTAAGAAAGAAGTAAGAAAGAAGTAAGAAGAAGTAAGAAAGAAGTAAGAAAGAAGTAAGAAAGAAGTAAGAAAGAATGAAGAAAGAGTAAGAAAGAAGTAAGAAAGAAGTAAGAAGAAGAAAAAAAGAAGAAAAAAGAAGTAAGAAAGTATAAGAAAGAAGTAAGAAAGAAGTAAGAAAGAATAAGAAGGAATGAAGAAAAAGTATGAAAGAGTAAAGAAAGGAAAGTAAGAAAGAAGAAGAAGAAGTAAGAAGAAGTAGAAAGAAAGAAGTAAGAAAGAAGAAAGAGAAGTAAGAAAGAAGAAAGAAAGAAGTAAGAAAGAAGTAAAAAGAAGTTAGAAAGAAGTAAGAAAGAAGTAAGAAAGAAGTAAGAAAGTTAAGTAAGAAGAAAGAAAGAAAGAAGAAGAATTAAGAAAGAAGTAAGAAAGAAGTAAGAGAGAAGTAAGAAAGAAGTAAGAAAGAATTAAGAAAGAAGTAAGAAAGAAGTAAGAAGGAATGAAGAAAGAAGTAAGAAAGAAGTAAGAAAGAAGAAAGAAAGAAGTAAGAAAGAAGTAAGAAAGAAGTAAGAAAGAAGTAAGAAAGAAGTAAGAAAGAAAGAAGAAGAACTAAGAAAGAAGTAAGAAAGAAGTAAGAAAGAAGAGAAGTAAGAAAGAAGTAAGAAAGAAGTAAGAAAGAAGTAAGAAAGAAGTAAGAAGTAGAAAGAAGAAATAAAGAAGTAAGAAAGAAGTAAGAAAGAAGTAAGAAGAAAGAAGAAAGAAGTAAGAAAGAAGTAAGAAAGAAAGAAGAAAGAAAGAAGAAAGAAGTAAGAAAGAAGTAAGAAAGAGTAAGAAAGAAGTAAGAAAGAAGAAAGAAGTAAGAAAGAAGAAAAAAGAAGTAAGAAAGAAGTAAGAAAGAAGTAAGAAGAAGTAAGAAAGAAGTAAGAAAGAAGTAAGAAAGAAGTAAGAAAGAGTAAGAAGGAATGAAAAAAGAAGTAAGAAAGAAGTAAGAAAGAAGAAAGAAAGAAGTAAGAAAGAAGAAGAAAGAGTAAGAAGAAGTAAGAAAGAAGTAAGAAAGAAGTAAGAAGAAGTAAGAAGAAGAAAAAGTAGTTAGAAAGAAGTAAGAAAAAAGTAGAAAGAAGTAAGAAAGAAGAAAGAAAGAAGTAAGAAAGAAGAATAAAGAAGTAAGGAAAGGAAGAAGTAAGAAAGAAGTAAGAAAGAAGTAAGAAAGAAGTAAGAAAGAAGTAAGAAAGAAGTAAGAAGAAGTAAGAAGGAATGAAGAAAGACGTAAGAAAGAAGTAGAAGAAGTAAGAAAGAAGAAAGAAAGAAGTAAGAAAGTATAAAGAAAGAAGTAAGAAAGAAGTAAAAAGAAGTAAGAAGGAATGAAGAAAGAAGCAAGAAAGAAGAATGAAAGAAGTAAGAAAGAAGTAAGAAAGAAGTAAGAAAGAAGTATGAAAGAAATAAGAAAGAAGAAGAAAGAAGTAAGAAAGAAGTAAGAAAGAAGTAGAAAGAAGGAAGAAAGAAAGAAGAAAAAGTAAGAAAGAAGTAAGAAAGAAGTAAGAAAGAAGAAAGAAAGAAGTAAGAAAGAAGAAAGAAAGAAGTAAGAAAGAAGTAAGAAAAGAAAGAAGTAAGAAAGAAGAAAGAAAGAAGTAAGAAAGAAGTAAGAAAGAAAGTAGAAGAAGAAAGAAAGAAGTAAGAAAGAAGTAAGAAAGAAGAAAGAAAGAAGAAGAAAGAAAGAAGAAAGAATAAGAAAAGAAGTAAGAAAGAAGAAAG